>NC_047031.1:30425533-30649415 GCF_902652985.1 Pecten maximus | reverse complement strand
TTATTCAGACAACTATATCTGTTTCATATCAAGTCATATGAGGACTCGTTAAGAGACACAGACAGAAAAGATTACGATTTGAACTGTTCGGGATTCAAGTCTTAAGAATTAGGTCACCTTACAGACACATTTATTGAGGCTCGATTATTTCATAAACTGGAAGTTACCTGTGTTATCCTGTAATAAACCGTGTCCTGTTGTGTTCCTATGGTAACATTCTGATATGTTGACATCGAAGCTGAAAGATTGAAAATGGCTCAAACGTATTTTATGTTCAAATATCCAAAATTAATAAAATCCTGATCTTTTCCCAATTATTATCATTATTTTTTTTTACTTATATTGATCTTATCTTCTTGCTGGTTTGTATCAATATGTGAGGGACGAGTTTTAGAGGGACGAAACGGCTGAATGAGGCAGTGTTATCTATTACGCCTAATGTCTATAAGTATATTAATATTTACATAATTAACACGGAACGTTATGTAGTTGTTATACAAGTCCTCATTTCGAGTGTGTGACATAACCCGGATTTGACCCTGATTTCTATGTCGGGTGTCGTCTATGAAGCAGAAGACGCTTATTCTTCGTGACCCCTGGTCTTATATTCTATTATAAGGTTATAGGTTACGTCTATGTTTTTGTTCATATTTTGTCCTCGTTTAATCGATATTGAGTTATGATTACGATGTCGTTATTATTTTGGTATTCTCTCTTGCTATTCCCTCGTTTTTTTCGATATTGAGTTTGAATTACGGTTTTGTTATGATGTCGGTAATCTCGGATGTTTTTGCCTACATTTTCTCGATATTGAGTTATAACTATGGTTTCGTTAATATCCAAATTCTGTAGGCTGAGTAAGTCTTTGTGGAGAGACTGAGAAGTCTCAGTCATGTAGCGATTGGTGGTCGCTGAATAAGTGCCCATTAGTCGTGAGGTAGTGTGTTGTTGCGCTGTACGAGGCAGATGTACAAGGTTACAGTGCCGGGAGCACTTGTATTGCTGTAGGAAGCTGGTGCGCAAGTTTAACCACTACCAGGTTCCAGTGTCGGGAGCAATTGTATGGTTGGTGCGCTGAAGGAAGCTGGTGCGTAAGGAAGCCACTGCGAGGTTCCAGTGCCGGGAGCAATTGCATTGCTGTTGCGCAGGGCTGGATAAGCCAGTGCGCAAGGTAGACACTGGTACCAGTGCATGGCGAGAGCACATGCGTTAGGCATTTGTGGGCGTCAGTGCCTACTATAGTTATATTTGTATGGTAGTTTTAGAGGTCCGTGGCAAGCAGCACGACCGTTTTATCTGTTCTTATATGTCACATATATAGATTAATCATTTGTAAATATTACTGATTCCATACCGATTGAGATTGGACTAGTCAAGGGCGCTTAAGGCACAGCATATCCCAGAAGACACTTGGGACGGACCAGGTGCACGTTACATAATTTTGGTGGCAGCGGTGGGATACTGCTGTGCACTTGATTCGTTGCGCTACCATCGGACCATTTAAGCAAAATGGGAACTATTGATGAGGACATTAGCGCTATTGAGACCCAGCTCTCGGTTTTGAGACAAGAGCGAGATGATATACTCGATCAAATCCGGCATTCAACGCCCATGGCAACCCAAAGGCGAAGTGAGGCTAGAGATTCTGGTGTTGCCATTGCGCCACCATCAGGTCAATCACAGCAGGCGGCTGCGAGTGTTCCTGAGATAACCTTGCCATTGAGCCATCATGGGATGGATGAAGATAACCAACCGCTTGCAGGTGCAACGGGGCAGGTACCGCCCGGCGAAGGGGCGCGGCCCAAGTTGCAGTTTGTGGATACTGAGCAAGGCCTTCTGGGCATGAACGAACCAGAGTATCCCCCTGCAGGATTCAGCGGTATGGCACATATCACACAGATGAGGAGCAGGAGACATCTTCCGTCACCACCTGGACACTTGAGAGTAGCTAGTGCGACGGACAATCAACAGGAGGCCAAAGAACGTTCCAGTGACGAAATTGTGAAAGCAATGAAGGCGATGCAAGAGCAACTAGATGCCTTACAAAAGGACATGAAGTGCTTGAAAGGAAGCAGAGGTCAATGTCGCCACCAGCGAGTCATTGACAGATCTCTTTGTGACATAACCTGCTACGAGTGTAAGGAAAAGGGACACATGAGAAGGAACTGTCCAGCGCAGAAAAGTGAAAATGCCAAGGGACAAACATCTGCGAATGGGCTAGCGGCAAATCGATTGATCAATCGTCGGCAACGTCCACAGGTGTGTTTGGCGACAGGTCGGAGAAAGTGGAAACATACTGTCAGCAGACGTGGTAAATGCTTCAACTGTGGTGAGAAGGGACATTACCAGAGAGAGTGTATCAAGCGGAACAGTAATTGGTCAAGCAGCGGAGAAAGAAACTCTGACCCAGGGAAGCATCAGATGGGTGCACATAGACAGGCTTTAGAGCCAGGGGTCTATGTTAGTGTTCTGATCAACGGGGTTAAGGGCAAGTTTCTTGTGGACACTGGTGCGACAGTGTCGCTGATATCTGACCAAATGTTTAGGGCAATATGTAGCAAAGATGGATGCAAAAGGAATCTGACAGACTTGTCACCTGATATAATATCGGCGAATGGTGATCCACTCGTTGTCAGTGGGCAAACCAATCTGTCAATGGTCATTGATAATAATAGGTACAACAAGAATATGGTAGTCGCCAGACTGTCCGTCGACGGGGTCCTGGGACTCGATTTCATGGGAAATGAAAAGTGTGTTGTAGATGTTGTGGGACAGACATTGACCATTGGAGAGCAGAAAGTAGACCTACTCGCTGAGGGGAGATTTGGACTTTACCACCGGGTTACTGTTACAAATGCCGTGAACAATTCACCGGTGAGACACTACGTCTGTGGATCATGCGAGTTCGCTACCACCACCACCAGTAAACTGAAGCGCCATATCAAGAGGAAGCATAGCACAGAGAAGACGGGGTCATTGACCAAAAGGAGTAAACCAGCGGTTCCAAGGGGCAATGTAGGCATTGGCAGAGATGATACAGAGAAGCATTCTGTTGGATTGGTACCAGACCGGCCCATCGGTAACAAGCCTACGGTTAGGAAACCAATGCGTCCATACCATGTGGTAAGGGCAAAGCGGGTGAAACAGCAGATGAGACCTAGGGTATCAAAAATGTATAGGTGTACCAGGCTTCCACGAATGGACAAGCTTGTCGAGTTGAGAGTAACTGGTTCCAATTTAGATAACAGAAGTAGCATCACTTCAGACACCGAGCCTCTGACTAACCGTTGTCAGCGCAACCGACGACCACCTCGCTGGATAAAAGACTATGTCGACAACTGCACATGCGCTGCCAGAGAAACACTTGTTTAGTGTGATTGTAAATTTCATGAAACAAAGAGTCGTTCTAGAATATCTTTGCACAGTACAAGCCATTGAACCACAGGCATGTTGT
The DNA here is from genome assembly GCF_902652985.1 of Pecten maximus. NCBI lineage: Eukaryota > Metazoa > Mollusca > Bivalvia > Pectinida > Pectinidae > Pecten > Pecten maximus. The sequence goes on along the minus strand of NC_047031.1, from coordinate 30,645,961 downwards.
GGAGAAAACGACTAGGTGCCTCTCTGGAAACATGGTGCGATTGAGAAGTCTTATGTTAAATAGAAATAGTAGATTATATCATGCGGGACGCATGACCTTAAGGAGGGGGTGATGTAAGGAAAATTGGTTTTCTGTTGGAGTTATCTCCCTTTTACATACAATTGTTAAGCGCTGTTTTATCTCATTGATTATCGGATGATTACTAATTAATGGTTGGATTGTATAGATTGAAAATGATTCCTAAATATACCTTGATTGATAAGAAAGATACTATACTATGTAAATGTGTTTGTATATAAAGATGATACAAGGTTTTAGAGCGAAATGTGCAATATGCAAATGAATGGTACCACTGGCTCGCCGAATAGCCTGGCAGATAAATAGCCAGCTACAAACTGTGATCGGGGGGAGAATATGCCGCTGAAAAGTGGGCGTGATTCTGACTGAAACTGACAAGTTTCAAACCCCGGTAGCTAAGAAGGTTGAGTAAGTCTTTGTGGAGAGACTGAGAAGTCTCAGTCATGTAGCGATTGGTGGTCGCTGAATAAGTGCCCATTAGTCGTGAGGTAGTGTGTTGTTGCGCTGTACGAGGCAGATGTACAAGGTTACAGTGCCGGGAGCACTTGTATTGCTGTAGGAAGCTGGTGCGCAAGTTTAACCACTACCAGGTTCCAGTGTCGGGAGCAATTGTATGGTTGGTGCGCTGAAGGAAGCTGGTGCGTAAGGAAGCCACTGCGAGGTTCCAGTGCCGGGAGCAATTGCATTGCTGTTGCGCAGGGCTGGATAAGCCAGTGCGCAAGGTAGACACTGGGAGCACTTGCATTACTACTGCGCTTCATAAGCTGGTGCGCAGGTAGCCGGTGCGCTGTGCAAGTGCCGGGAGCACTTGTAATAGGCACGCACGACAGCCACGGCTGGTACCAGTGCATGGCGAGAGCACATGCGTTAGGCATTTGTGGGCGTCAGTGCCTACTATAGTTATATTTGTATGGTAGTTTTAGAGGTCCGTGGCAAGCAGCACGACCGTTTTATCTGTTCTTATATGTCACATATATAGATTAATCATTTGTAAATATTACTGATTCCATACCGATTGAGATTGGACTAGTCAAGGGCGCTTAAGGCACAGCATATCCCAGAAGACACTTGGGACGGACCAGGTGCACGTTACATAATTTTGGTGGCAGCGGTGGGATACTGCTGTGCACTTGATTCGTTGCGCTACCATCGGACCATTTAAGCAAAATGGGAACTATTGATGAGGACATTAGCGCTATTGAGACCCAGCTCTCGGTTTTGAGACAAGAGCGAGATGATATACTCGATCAAATCCGGCATTCAACGCCCATGGCAACCCAAAGGCGAAGTGAGGCTAGAGATTCTGGTGTTGCCATTGCGCCACCATCAGGTCAATCACAGCAGGCGGCTGCGAGTGTTCCTGAGATAACCTTGCCATTGAGCCATCATGGGATGGATGAAGATAACCAACCGCTTGCAGGTGCAACGGGGCAGGTACCGCCCGGCGAAGGGGCGCGGCCCAAGTTGCAGTTTGTGGATACTGAGCAAGGCCTTCTGGGCATGAACGAACCAGAGCACTCCCAAACAAGGATGGCCAGAAACTGTTATGCATGGAGCTTCGTACACCACGAGCGGTGCAGTGTCCTGAGATAACAGCATGAGCCAAGTGCAGTGAAATTTGAACATGAGGAACCTGGCAAAGCCTAGAAAGGAGGAACCTTGAACGGATCAGGTATGACGCAAAGCCAGGCATGAAGACGTTTGCCACCGCATGGGTAAGAAGGGACACATGATAGGAACGTCCAGCAAGTGAGAATAGTCGAAGTGGGCAAAAGGGCAAACGTCAACAATGTTGAAAGTCCACAGGGAATAGGCATCAGAATGTTAACAAGGACAGAGACTAGGAAAGCAATGTGACAGGGATTACGACAGAGTTGCGAAAGTGTCAAGGGAAAGGAAATCTAAAGGAACATCAGATGTGACAAAAGCCAGAAATGTGGCAAGGTAGCGATGAAGATCAACGTGGAAGGGTTATTTGGCGACAGGGGAAAGTGTCATACTGACAGAATGTAATGTCAATGGGAAAGAGATGCAAGGAGATGCCGTAGGAACGAATTAGCGGGAGAAAACGTGCGCAGGGATAACCGGTTTTCGGTTTATGAGCAAGGTCAATGTTGAGCTCAACGGTTAGGGATTGGACACATTATGAAAGACATGTTTGAATTTTATGGCAAGTGACATGAATGAGAAAACAACTACGACTGGATTGACTTATACGGTAACGAGCAATTGGGACAAGCACGGTACAACGGATGAAATCATAGGAAATGTAAGACCCAGATGTACGGACGAATCAGTGAGACAGGAACAAAAGTGTTTGAAGTGGGAAACATGTCCTTGGTGAAAATGATCTACGTGAGGAGAACTTAGGGGTGGTACAGACCGGACATCACCGTGGAACAGTCTGTGGAACATGGGGTTCGCAAGCCAAACGAGATCAAAGGAGAGACAAAGAGATGCTATTCCAAGGACAACTGTGTTCAAGGCATGTTCAATGGTAGAAAACTAGAAACATAACGATGAACCAGCTACGTGTAAAGCACAAGTAGGAAACCGATGAAGACTATGTCGTAGCAAAGGGGTCAGGAGAATGACTTAGGGTTTAATTAGGAAAGGTCTTCCAATGATTCGAATAAACTTGACCACGTCAATTAGAACGCAGTATCCTTCTGACAGACATTGAAAACTTATCTAAAGAGAAAATTAGTGGAAACATGCAAATGAGTGGATGCAAGGAAAATGGTTTATGTGCTATAACTCCATTACAAAGTGTTAGGATGTTGCCGAAGCATGCTGACATGGATGTTGGAAAACTAGAAAATGCTTCGAAATTTGGGTTATTAAGAATAGAATAGTAATAATTTTGTGGAGATTAGTTTGAGGTTGTAAGGAATTTTCTTGATGGAACTCTCCATAACTGGTAGTATGTTTAAATGTCTCAGGTGATAAATTACCATAAAGTTGGTGTATTAGATGATGACAATTTCACCGTAAGTACAATTGAAGTCTTGTGAAGAATGGAAGGTAGCATGGCTAGGGGTGAATTGAGTCATGTCGGGGAAATGGTGTCGGATATACGAGGCGTTACAAGACGTGCGGAACTTATGCGGAAGCGGTGTCGGGCATGAGACTCAAATCCGGTGGTGGGAGTGTCCTTGGGAAGCTGGGAGTTAGACGTGTGGTCGCGGCATTCATGCTTATGCAGGGTGTTACCTGAAGTTACCAGGTGTCGAGATTTATTGGTTAGGAAGCTGGTGCGAGACCGTCGTGTCCAGTGCGGGAGTATTTTGTGGACGAGGAAGCAGAAGCCTGGCTCAGTGCGGAAACATGCTTGCTTTGGGCGACAGAGCCGTTAGCAATATCTGGGAGCCTTGATTGCTGCAAAACGCTTACAGGTTAAGCATGTAATATGGGAGATTGTAATATTACGACCACACGGTTGATGGCCATCAAGGCATAAGGGCATTCCTAGCACTTGTGGCCGGGGCGAGTTAAATTTGTGGCAGTTGGTCCGTGGACAGAGTCGCGTTACGTTCTTACCATTAGAAATTGGACTATGGAGACTATGTATCAACCCGCTCTGGTTAGCAGGCGGGATAGCCAGCATATCCGGACATGGACCATCAGCCAGCAATGAGGCAGTGGTCTGCTGCCAATCTGACAAGGAGAGAAAGGGATCAACCAACATTGCCATGAGACCAGGTGGTTGAAAAGCAGACGTGATGCACGGAACGCATAACGCATGGAGCAGCCCAAGTGTTAGGAAAGTGAATGCCTATGGGCCACGAACAGACAACCCGGTCAGCGTGGCTAATAACCTGCAAGGAGACTCACGGAGGAAGACAGACGTGCAGACGGGAAAGGAAACCACCGCGAAAGCGGGACCAATGTAAACTGAGGCGTCAAGACTCTTGGCCTACAAGGACACTAGTGTCAAGCAGGACAGTCAATTGCACGAGGACAGATCGTCACGTCGGACATAATGTAAGGGAGCACGGAATGACAGGGGAAGAACTTCCAGGGAGAAATTGTAATGCAATGAGGGACAACATATGCTGGCAAAAGGGAATGTATAAGGGCAACTGTCCAGGGCGAGCAGACAGAAAGTGGAAAACTGTCAGCAAGTGTAAGGTAAACTGAGAAGGATGTCCGCAGAAAGTACAACGCAGGACTCAGCAAGGGTAGGAAAGATCATGTCACAGTGGGACCACAAGGCTTTGGGAGCAGGGAAGAATGTATAACGGGTAAGGGAAGATTTGGCCTTCCGGGGACAGCGGATAATTTCCACGTGAGAATAGTGCCATGGTCAAGCAAGATTGCAACATTCGCTTGAACACCCAGGGGACTAGTTGCTGGACACCACGGTAATGGCAAAGATTAATGGACAAGAGAAGGGTGCAAAATGTCCGGGATTGATAGTTGATGGGAACAGAAAAGTCTGTTAATGTGACATACAGGAACCCAAGGAAAAAGGCCATACCCAAGGGGATGGTTGAAACTGGTAAAGAAGGAGTCCAGATACCGTGGAGGACTGGACAATTGGGATAGGTCTGCAACGCTGTTGACAACGTGTACAAGCAGAAAATCGGAGACTGGCTTCGAAACCATCGTCAACGCGGACATGAAATGAAGAAACATCTTGGATCTGCAGGCATCCAAACCATAGAAACCAGGCCATACAAGAGGAAGGGCAAAGGCAAGAGAAGACAGGGATTGACACAAAGAAAGCGTCAGGCCTAGAAGGAAAATAGATAAATTTTGGGTGGTACCAATTGGTCAACAAATGCATCGTTGGAAACCATGCTTACTACAGTTGGTAGGCGAACCAAGAGAATACTGTTCAAATGAAGTGCATAACATTGCAAGTTATGAAACTTTGAACAAAGAATGGTTAAATTATACAAAGTACACACTTACGACACTGCCGACAAACCATAGGCCACCGCGGACAATCGCGATAAAACTATGCAATAAACTCAGAACAGCGTAGGGGGATACAAAGAGGGTGAAATTGGAAGTATCTTAGAGGATGTTATAAACATAGGGTGCTCTAGGCATTGGTGCGGATTGGATTATGGTTAGACTAGATTATATAGTACCTTGATGAAGGTGATGTAAAATTTGGGGTTGTAATACTCTAAAGTTTGGGAAGAAGTGTATATCAATGAATTGGTGCATCATGCGAACTGGTAGAAATGATCAACTGATTGGGGGATAGTCGCATATATGTATCTGTGATAAATTCAAACCGGAGGAAAGCATAAATGAAGACAGACCGGGAAAAGCTGAGTTAGGCGCTGAATAAGTGCCTGATCGGAGGGTAGCGTTGAGTGGGGCTAGTCCAGAATTAACGGCACTCGTTAGAGTGTGTAAGCTGGAGCGCATTAAACACAGTTCGATTGTGGTGTGTATTGCGTTGTGAGAAAGTTTTTGTGTGGCATGTCAGGCGTGAGACATTCATTGCTTTGGGAAGGGTGAAGTTTAACCGCCGGTCCGTGGGACACTGATGTGGTGCGCTGAAGAGGTGGGAGGAGCCTGGCGTTCCTGCCGGACTTCATGGTTGCCAGCCGGCTGGTAGCAGCGAGAACCTGGCATTGTCTTCACGCTCTTTATGTGGGAGTAGAGTCTGGCAGCGGCACTTGTAATAGCTGTCCAAGCAATGTATAGTTATTTGTAAGACATGATTCATGACGCAGTGCTATAGGATTACAGGCAGCTATCTAGAAGACTTGACCAATGCACGTTAATGTTGTGGCACAAGGTACGCTGTCATTTCCTTCAGCAAGGCCTGGGACAAGGGAACAGATATTCGGCAACGCATTGGACCGTCGGATGGATTAAAGTAGGAATCATCGACCGGCATTGACATGCGACCAAAAGCAAGGAGGTTAAATGAATGATTGGAAGGACATAGCACGACCATGCGTTTGAAGACAAATGGACTGGATGACGAAGAAACACGGCTTCAAGCAACTCGGCAACCAACGCGGCGAAGGGGCGGCAGTTGGATTGGCACAGAAACAACGGCGGAAGTCCGATAGCCCGGCCAAGGTATCAGCGGAAGCAATTGAACTAGTAGGTCAGGGGGAACGACCGCCAGCCTGCAGGATTAGTGGTAGAAGGCAACACGGAGAAAGCGATCCAGAAATCCAGCAGAAGGTAGCGAGGCAACATATCCAAAGGAGCAGGAAGGTCTTGAGCAGAGGCATGACAGCAGTGCGCTGACAAATTTGGAAACGTTTCAAGAGTGAAAGGAAAAGGTAATCAAATGGCAATCCAGCTAAAAGTAAATGCCTTGACAACTTGGAAGGATAGGACCAATCGATAATGGCAAAACGGTCAATGCTGCAGAGCTCAAGAATGGGAGCAATATGCGCGAAAGAAAAGTTGCAAGGGAAAAAAAATGCAAGGGATAGGGCAATCATGGACAATTGTCAACCCAGGGTGATTTGACCGGGAGAACAGTGGAACGATTACAGCTTGGAATGCTAGTTGTGAGAGACATCGATCCCGTCATCCACCCCTGGACACTTGAGAGTAGCTAGTGCGACGGACAATCACAGGAGGCCAAAGAACGTTCCAGTGACGAAATTGTGAAAGCAATGAAGGCGATGCAAGAGCAACTAGATGCCTTAGCAAAAGGACATGAAGTGCTTGAAAGGAAGCAGAGGTCAATGTCGCCACCAGCGAGTCATTGACAGATCTCTTAGTGACATAACCTGCTACGAGTGTAAGGAAAAGGGACACATGAGAAGGAACTGTCCAGCGCAGAAAAGTGCAAATGCCAAGGGACAAACATCTGCGAATGGGCTAGCGGCAAATCGATTGATCAATCGTCGGCAACGTCCACAGATGTGTTTGGCGATAGGTCGGAAAAAGTGGAAACATACTGTCAGCAGACGTGGTAAATGCTTCAACTGTGGTGAGAAGGGACATTACCAGAGAGAGTATATCAGGCGGAACAGTAATTGGTCAAGCAGCGGAGACAGAAACTCTGACCCAGGGAAGCATCAGATGGGTGCACATAGACAGGCTATAGAGCCAGGGGTCTATGTAAGTGTTCTGGTCAACGGGGTTATGGGCAAGTTTCTTGTGGACACTGGTGCGACAGTGTCGCTGATATCTGACCAAACGTTTAGGGCAATATGTAGCAAAGATGGATGCAAAAGGAATCTGACAGACTTGCCACCTGATATAATATCGGCGAATGGTGATCAACTCGTTGTCAGTGGGCAAACCAATCTGTCAATGGTCATTGATAATCATATGTACAACAAGAATATGGTAGTCGCCAGACTGTCCGTTGACGGGGTCCTAGGACTAGATTTCTTGGGAAATGAAAAGTGTGTTGTAGATGTTGTGGGACAGACATTGACCATTGGAGAGCAGAAAGTAGACCTACTCGCTGAGGGGAGATTTGGACTTTACCACCGGGTTACTGTTACAAATGCCGTGAACAATTCACCGTTGAGACACTACGTCTGTGGATCATGCGAGTTCGCTACCACCACCGCCAGTAAGCTGAAGCGTCATATCAAGAGGAAGCATAGCACAGAGAAGACGGGGTCATTGACCAAAAGGAGTAAACCAGCAGTTCCAAGGGGCAATGTAGGCATTGGCAGAGATGATACAGAGAAGCATTCTGTTGGATTGGTACCAGACCAGTCCATCGGTAACAAGCCTACGGTTAGGAAACCAATGCGTCCATACCATGTGGTTAGGGCAAAGCGGGTGAAACAGCAGATGAGACCTATGGTATCAAAAATGTATAGGTGTACCAGGCTTCCACGAATGGACAAGCTTGTCGAGTTGAGAGTAACTGGTTCCGATTTAGATAACAGAAGTAGCATCACCTCAGACATCGAGCCTCTGACTAACCGTTGTCAGCGCCACCGACGACCACCTCGCTGGATAAAAGACTATGTAGACAAATGCACATGCGCTGCCAGAGAAACACTTGTCTAGTGTGATTTTAAGTCTCAGGATACAAAAAGTAGTTCTCAACAAACAACTAGAACATATGTGCAGAGTACAAGCCATTGAACCAGAGGCAAAGTTGTGGAGAAAACGACAAGGCGCATCTCTGGACACAGGGTGCGATTGAGAAGCCTTATGTTAAATAGAAATAGTAGATTATATCATGCGGGACGCATGACCTTAAGGAGGGGGTGATGTAAGGAAAATCGGTTTTCTGTTGGAGTTATCTCCCTTTTACATACAATCGTTAAGCGCTGTTTTATCTCATTGATTATCGGATGATTTCTAATTAATGGTTGGATTGTATAGATTGAAAATGATTCCTAAATATACCTTGATTGATAAGAAAGATAATATACCATGTAAATGTGTTTGTATATAAAGATGATACAAGGTTTTAGAGCGAAATGTGCAATATGCAAATGAATGGTACCACTGGCTCGACGAATAGCCTGGCACATAAATAGCCAGCTACAAACTGAGATCGGGGGAGAATATGCCGCTGAAAAGTGGGCGTGATTCTGACTGAAACTGACAAGTTTCAAACCCCGGTAGCTACGAAGGCTGAGTAAGTCTTTGTGGAGAGACTGAGAAGTCTCTCATGTAGCGATTGGTGGTCGCTGAATAAGTGCCCATTAATCGTGAGGTAGTGTGTTGTTACGCTGTACGAGGCTGGTGCACAAGGTTACAGTGCCGGGAGCACTTGTATTGCTGTAGGAAAGCTGGTGCGCAAGTTTAGCCACTACCAGGTTCCAGTGTCGGGAGCAATTGTATGGACGGTGCGCTGAAGGAAGCTGGTGCGTAAGGAAGCCACTGCGAGGTTCCAGTGCCGGGAGCAATTGCATTGCTGTTGCGCAGGGCTGGATAAGCCACTGCGCAAGGTAGACACTGGGAGCACTTGCATTACTACTGCGCTGTATAAGCTGGTGCGCTAGATAGCCATTGAGACGTACCAGTGCCGGGAGCACGTACTTGACCTGGCAGTGTTGGTGCGCGAGGTAGCCGGTGCGCTGTGCAAGTGCCGGGAGCACTTGTAATAGGCGTGCTTGATCGGTCATTGCCGGCGCGCACGACAACAACGGCTCATACCAGTGCCCGGCGAGAGCACATGCATTAGGCGTTTGTGGGCGTCAGTGCCTACTATAGTTATATTTGTATTGTAGTTTTAGAGGTTCCGTGGCAAGCAGCACGACCGTTTGATCTGTTCTTATATGTCACCTATAGATTAATCATTTGTAAATATTGCCGATTATATACCGATTGAGAGTAGACTAGTCAAGTGCGCTAAAAGCACAGCGTATCCCAGAAGACACTTGGGACGGACCAGGTGCACGTTACATAATTTTGGTGGCAGCGGTGGGATACTGCTGTGCACTTGATGCGTTGCGTTACCATCGGACCATTTAAGCAAAATGGAAACTATTAATGAGGACATTAGCGCTATTGAGACCCAGCTCTCGGTTTTGAGACAAGAGCGAGATGATATACTCGATCAAATCCGGCATTCAACGCCCATGGCATCCCAAAGGCGAAGTGAGGCTAGAGATTCTGGTGTTGCCATTGCGCCACCATCAGGTCAATCACAGCAGGCGGCTGCGAGTGTTCCTGAGATAACCTTGCCATTGAGCCATCATGGGATGGATGAAGATAACCAACCGCTTGCAGGTGCAACGGAGCAGGTACCGCCCGGCGAAGGGGCGCGGCCCAAGGTGCAGTTTGTGGATACTGAGCAAGGCCTTCTGGGCATGAACGAACCAGAGTATCCCCCTGCAGGATTCAGCGGTATGGCACATATCACACAGAGGAGGAGCAGAAGGAGATATCTTCCGTCACCACCTGGACACTTGAGAGTAGCTAGTGCGACGGACAATCAACAGGAGGCCAAAGAACGTTCCAGTGACGAAATTGTGAAAGCAATGAAGGCGATGCAAGAGCAACTAGATGCCTTACAAAAGGACATGAAGTGCTTGAAAGGGAGCAGAGGTCAAAGTCGCCACCAGCGAGTCAATGGCAGATCTCTTAGTGACATAACCTGCTACGAGTGTAAGGAAAAGGGACACATGAGAAGGAACTGTCCAGCGCAGAAAAGTGCAAATGCCAAGGGACAAACATCTGCGAATGGGCTAGCGGCAAATCGATTGATCAATCGTCGGCAACGTCCACAGATGTGTTTGGCGATAGGTCGGAAAAAGTGGAAACATACTGTCAGCAGACGTGGTAAATGCTTCAACTGTGGTGAGAAGGGACATTACCAGAGAGAGTATATCAGGCGGAACAGTAATTGGTCAAGCAGCGGAGACAGAAACTCTGACCCAGGGAAGCATCAGATGGGTGCACATAGACAGGCTATAGAGCCAGGGGTCTATGTAAGTGTTCTGATCAACGGGGTTATGGGCAAGTTTCTTGTGGACACTGGTGCGACAGTGTCGCTGATATCTGACCAAACGTTTAGGGCAATATGTAGCAAAGATGGATGCAAAAGGAATCTGACAGACTTGCCACCTGATATAATATCGGCGAATGGTGATCAACTCGTTGTCAGTGGGCAAACCAATCTGTCAATGGTCATTGATAATCATATGTACAACAAGAATATGGTAGTCGCCAGACTGTCCGTTGACGGGGTCCTGGGACTAGATTTCATGGGAAATGAAAAGTGTGTTGTAGATGTTGTGGGACAGACATTGACCATTGGAGAGCAGAAAGTAGACCTACTCGCTGAGGGGAGATTTGGACTTTACCACCGGGTTACTGTTACAAATGCCGTGAACAATTCACCGGTGAGACACTACGTCTGTGGATCATGCGAGTTCGCTACCACCACCGCCAGTAAGCTGAAGCGTCATATCAAGAGGAAGCATAGCACAGAGAAGACGGGGTCATTGACCAAAAGGAGTAAACCAGCAGTTCCAAGGGGCAATGTAGGCATTGGCAGAGATGATACAGAGAAGCATTCTGTTGGATTGGTACCAGACCAGTCCATCGGTAACAAGCCTACGGTTAGGAAACCAATGCGTCCATACCATGTGGTTAGGGCAAAGCGGGTGAAACAGCAGATGAGACCTATGGTATCAAAAATGTATAGGTGTACCAGGCTTCCACGAATGGACAAGCTTGTCGAGTTGAGAGTAACTGGTTCCGATTTAGATAACAGAAGTAGCATCACCTCAGACATCGAGCCTCTGACTAACCGTTGTCAGCGCCACCGACGACCACCTCGCTGGATAAAAGACTATGTAGACAAATGCACATGCGCTGCCAGAGAAACACTTGTCTAGTGTGATTTTAAGTCTCAGGATACAAAAGTAGTTCTCAACAAACATATGTGCAGAGTACAAGCCATTGAACCAGAGGCAAAGTTGTGGAGAAAACGACAAGGCGCATCTCTGGACACAGGGTGCGATTGAGAAGCCTTATGTTAAATAGAAATAGTAGATTATATCATGCGGGACGCATGACCTTAAGGAGGGGGTGATGTAAGGAAAATCGGTTTTCTGTTGGAGTTATCTCCCTTTTACATACAATCGTTAAGCGCTGTTTTATCTCATTGATTATCGGATGATTTCTAATTAATGGTTGGATTGTATAGATTGAAAATGATTCCTAAATATACCTTGATTGATAAGAAAGATAATATACCATGTAAATGTGTTTGTATATAAAGATGATACAAGGTTTTAGAGCGAAATGTGCAATATGCAAATGAATGGTACCACTGGCTCGACGAATAGCCTGGCACATAAATAGCTAGCTACAAACTGAGATCGGGGGAGAATATGCCGCTGAAAAGTGGGCGTGATTCTGACTGAAACTGACAAGTTTCAAACCCCGGTAGCTACGAAGGCTGAGTAAGTCTTTGTGGAGAGACTGAGAAGTCTCTCATGTAGCGATTGGTGGTCGCTGAATAAGTGCCCATTAATCGTGAGGTAGTGTGTTGTTACGCTGTACGAGGCTGGTGCACAAGGTTACAGTGCCGGGAGCACTTGTATTGCTGTAGGAAAGCTGGTGCGCAAGTTTAACCACTACCAGGTTCCAGTGTCGGGAGCAATTGTATGGACGGTGCGCTGAAGGAAGCTGGTGCGTAAGGAAGCCACTGCGAGGTTCCAGTGCCGGGAGCAATTGCATTGCTGTTGCGCAGGGCTGGATAAGCCACTGCGCAAGGTAGACACTGGGAGCGCTTGCATTACTACTGCGCTGTATAAGCTGGTGCGCTAGATAGCCATTGAGACGTACCAGTGCCGGGAGCACGTACTTGACCTGGCAGTGTTGGTGCGCGAGGTAGCCGGTGCGCTGTGCAAGTGCCGGGAGCACTTGTAATAGGCGTGCTTGATCGGTCATTGCCGGCGCGCACGACAACAACGGCTCATACCAGTGCCCGGCGAGAGCACATGCATTAGGCGTTTGTGGGCGTCAGTGCCTACTATAGTTATATTTGTATTGTAGTTTTAGAGGTCCGTGGCAAGCAGCACGACCGTTTTATCTGTTCTTATATGTCACATATATAGATTAATCATTTGTAAATATTACTGATTCCATACCGATTGAGATTGGACTAGTCAAGGGCGCTTAAGGCACAGCATATCCCAGAGACACTTGGGACGGACCAGGTGCACGTTACAATTCTATGTTGATTTTGATAAACCCCCCCCCCCCCCCCCCCTTTTTTTTTTTTTTATCGCATAAATGTTTTTAATCCAGATAATAATAACAGCGTTTTTCATATTAAAATATTATTGGTACTATTGATACGTCAAGCATATTTGCTTCATTTATATGGCATTGTTTTAAAATGTTTCTATGTGACGTACAAACATCAATATCACTGTCGCTGTCACAAGTCCATACATCTGCTGTCTTCATTGCCAACAAGGGTCCCAGAAATGCTCCCGAAACGCCTTGGAACACGGGAAGTCTGAAAACACCAAAACAACATACCAATGTCATAACGAGAGGAGGCGTGGTTGTATAGTGATCCATAACCTGCAACCGATTTATAACCGTTCTCGGACACACTGGCCGACCATGGGTGCCGACAACTAACAAAGTTAGACAAAGTGTACATACGACAATAAGAGATATCACAGGTAAATAAAAGAATGCTAAAGTTTCCCATAAATTAAATTACTTATCGTTTCAGACTAGAATAACAAAACAGATTAATCTACCAGTAAAACTCTCAAGTAAATTAAATTCTGATCTGAACTTTATAGATTGATGTTAAAACGTTATGCAATATCAATCACAAAATAGTTCATTAAATTGCTGCACATTTAAAAATAAAGTTTAACCAGGAGTGTTGACGTCGATCATTGCTCCTTGGATGTCAGATTTCTACAAATTACAACTAGTTTAGATCAAACTGGTTCTTGAGCAAAAATTATACTGTTCCAATATTATGTCCTTTGTGAACTGATATCGGTGTCATTTTCATTGTAAAATCAAATTTCACATTCAACCCACCTGATTCCACATAGGCTCTGTAAAACCGTTGTCAGTCCCACCATAAATACGGATGTGCAGAAAAGCCTTGGCCCTGACTGGATCGTTCCTGTCTGCGCATGCGAGGTCCGCGATCGTGACATTGATGAGAACATTTGACCCAAACGATAGCAGCACATTCTGTAGACAGAGTCATTCTTTAATGACAAAAATGTAGTTTATATTTATAACAACATGTCTGATTCAGTAGGAGGCAGGACTATTAGTTTCCTCCAATAAGTGACAGTGTCAGTACACTATAGGTCGCCAGATAAAGGTTGGTGCCAAAACTATGGAAGCAGTCCAATCTGTGAGGAACATCGGTGTACAGTTTGATAACTTTCTATGAACATGGGAAAACAGGTAATCGTTATCACAAATTACTGTTACCACCAAATCAGAAAGATTTTGATTAAAATCAAATATTTTTCACATAAGATAACATTGATATCAAGCGACAACTAATTGTCCCTATGACTACAATTATGATAGGTATCATTTATACTCATTTAACTCACACTTTATTATCGTGTCGTTGTCATGCCAAATTTGCTGATATATTATGAGCTGAAGGATTAATTTCGTTGTTAGAAAATTATTCAAAAACATAAGTTCTCAAATAAATGAAATGCAAGGATCGATATAATTTTCCTGTCCGATGTCGACTGTAGACAGCCAGCAGGCTGGGGAAGACCATGGTAAAGTTGTGTGGTCGATATCATCGTCTCATTTGGAAATATTATATTCCCTTTGGAGGTATGACGTCATATATGTTAAATGCTTATTGAAATGGCTCGTGGTTCCGTTTTCAAGACCTTGTTCTTATTTTGAGATAATGACTTCATCTTAACTTGACTGAGAATTGCATGATGGGTGTTACCGAAGAATAGAAAAAAAAACTTTCCCTTTAGCAACACATTAGTTGAAATATTCTCGGTTTGTTTTGATTAAAACTCAAATACTCAAATATTTGCCAATAGCATAACTTCCCTAACATACAAATGTACCTGTATAGCTAAGATCACAGATAACGCAACTGGCGGGCGATCATCTGTGTTGTAACGCAGAGTCGGAACATCCGGGTCATTTGTCGCCTCGTTATGAGTTTTGTGTACTTGTAACGAAACTTTCGCCTGTTCTATGAAACTGTCCCTTCCGTCATTGTGTGATGCATGAATGGTTTCGGTGTCCATACTGAAATGACAGCATTACCATACATTAACCTTCCGTGAAGATTATAGTAACTATCCAGTTGATATTACATACAAAATTCGATATAAGGAATCTTATTCCAGTATTGATATGCGAGACTGACATGATATTAGGGTTTCAGATAAGCCATTCTATATTTACGATTCACGGCAATAAAATTCAAACTAAACGACAGAAGTATGCATAAAATAAGTTGTAGCAGCTTGTATTATTTTTAAGTATTTATTTATTATTGAAGTATTGTTCTTGATGAATTAATGATTCCCTTATTATGTCGTTATAACTCTGGTTAATGTTAATAGAAAATAAATATCAGCCCTACTCCTACTATATCAACAGGATGAAATACTTGAATATCTACGATACATCGACTGTTGAACGGAAGTAAACCTGATTGGTTTACAGCTCTATAAACAATAAAAACTATAACTGATGATCAATCAGGTTTAATTCCGTTCCACAGTCGATGCATCGTCGATCTTCAAGTGTTACACCATGCTGATATGGTAGGAGAAGTGTCTAATACTTTTTCTATTAATACTTACCAAAAGCAGAGGCCTGTGGTTATAACGACCTGACCTAAGGCGTACGATACACTGTACTAGTATTGACATAATATCAACCCCACGTCAGAGGATATCGACAACATATTGAGATGAGAAAGACGTTATGTTCTTCGCTATATCGAAGAATGATATCACAGACTTAAGCTTGATTCAGGCGTTATATACTGAAACGAAAAAGAAACGCAACTTCAAATTGTAGGTTTAATAAAATAATACTTGTGAGCATTATGTTTAAATTTCATATGTAATAGTTAATATTGAATATTGATGTAACATCCTTTAAATGTTTAGAGATTTTTAAGAACAGGTCACTTTGCTAGAAGGTCATGATTGGTAGTACCCTACGTGAATCCAAGTTGAAATGGCAGCAGTTTTGAAACCGTGCCCTAATATCGTGTGTGTCCTCCTCGAACAGTTATCACATCTCTAATTCTTTGTTGCATTGAGTTCATCAGGGCATTGACTTTCCGTATTGGAATGTTATTCCATTCTTGGACGAGTGCATTTGCTAACTGAGGGAGGGTATTTGGGGGGTTACGGCGATTTCGAATTCTTCTGTCTAATTCATCCCACAAATGCTCGATTGGGGACAGGTCGGGGCTATATGGAGGCCAATCTATAGGAACAATGTTCTGTGTCGCAAGAAAGTCTCTACAGACTCTTGCAACGTGTGGTCTCGCGTTATCTTGCTGAAAGGTTAGATGATGCTGCCTAACAAACGGCACAACATGGGGCCTAAGGATCTCATCCCGATAGCGTACGGCCGTTAAATTCCCATTGACTATCACCAAAGGCGTCTTCAAACCATGGGAGATTCCCGCCCAAACCATAACTGATCCACCCCCAAATCGGTCGTGTTCCAAAACACAGGCGTCAGCAAAACGTTCGCCTCGACGCCGGTACACACGTTGACGGCCATCTGCTCGAAATAACGTGAATCGAGATTCATCGGTGAAGAGCATAGACCTCCAACGTCTCATAGGAAAACGTCTGGGCATATGTGCCGTTGCCCATTGCATGCGACGTGCTCGACGTTGCGGTGTTAGTGGTAAACCAACGTACTGTCGCCTTGCACGCAAATTAGCCTCACGCAGTCTGTTGATCACTGTTTGGGGATGAATTCGACGGTTATGATTACCAATCGTATTCCTTGCCGTTTCAGCGGCCGTTAATCTCCTGTTACGCAGGTGTGCCAACCTAAGAACCCGGTCTTGACGTCGCGACGTTACGCGTGGACGTCCTGATCTCGGCTGGTCATCGACTCTTCCTGTTGCGTTAAGACGTGAAACTAATCGACTAATAGTCGATTTGTGAACTCTGAATTGTCGAGCGACGTGAAGTTGCGTGTTCCCTGCCAGAAGCATCGCTATAGCACGTCCTCTATCAACCTTTGATAACCGTGGCATAATTGTAAAAGGAATTATTGTTTGCAAAAGTATTGGCGATGATGTGGCTCAATGTTAGTGATGAATTGATACTGGTTTGAATGAAAAAAGAACGCATATGTTTGTACAGGCACGGTTTTTGATGTTTTTACCGCGCCGGAAGTGCATAGGTCTCTAGTCACACTTGGGTGATTTTGAAGATTGGTATGGGTGTTAGGCAGGGTGCATGTTTATTTCCGCGATTTTTATACAGATATGTATATTTAATACAAAATTAATCACAATTTTCCATGTTGCGTTTCTTTTTCGTTTCAGTATATAAATATTAATCTTTTATCAACTAAACATCTATCAATTGGGTTTTGTTTCGGAAAATAAATTGAACTAAATGTATATTGATGAAGTAATCACATTATTTTTTCATCTCCTGTCATAATTGATATAATGAACTCTTATCAAAATGACATTGCACCTGAAAGTAGGAATAGTAAAATGCACCAATTTTAGACACTATCGGACAATTCAACAATTCACTTCATTGAGCATTAAACATCAGATATCGCCTAATACCGTGGGTTTATTTTTGTTTTGTTTTTGTTTCTTTACGGGGGGGGGGGGGGGGGGGGTCGGGGGCGTTTCGGCCGATACGTGGGCTTATCGACCAATGTTATCTGACATTTTGGTTGATTATACCATATATCAACCTCTTCAACCTATTCTATTTTGTATGTTATACTGTTCACGAGTCTGAACTTCTTCATCAACCTCACGTAACATAACTTGTTATAACGAATGAACTAACACTTTGCTCCAGCGAAGTGTTTCTATGTTAATTTTCGAAACGACGTTGATGGGCTTTATAATGATAGAATTTGATTTTGTATTATTTACGGCCAATTGACAATTAGAGTCACTCATGTAGAGAACTACATGCAAAAGTAACACAAAATGGAATAAAACATTTATATAAATTATGTATGAATAATTATAGTATTTAGCACATTACAGCTGTTTTGTCCTTCAAAATCAAAATAACCAGACTTCGACATTTCTGTTGACCTCTTTGTGAGTTTCCTTTTTATTTTCCTATTTGGTAACTTTTTAGCCCATAACCTCACTGACGAGTCCTCCAATAACTAAACAACTGTATGTTGAGGTATGAATCTTTTCGACTTTACTGCATAAACATATCAATTTGTGTTGAACTAGGACTATATCTTGTCCTTTGTACAAGACTTCCAAACACCAGACAGGTTTAAAGTCTTTGAAGTGTTAGTAGGCCTTAGTTTGAAGATGGTCAAGTAACATTTCCTTGTAAGTCAAAAAATTCAAAATGGCCGCCATGACGTCATACATAAAAAGTTTAAAATGTCAATAACATAATAACCGTTATATTCACACCTTTTTGAAGAAACATTATTGTAAAACACATGTGGTCTTGTTTTTTTCATACAAATATTAAGGTCAGAGGTGAAACAAAAAAATTCGCTGTGGAATCAAAATTAAAAAAAATACGATTTTAATTTTTGAATATTTTTGTCACAAATTCTTTCTTAGATCAATGTAGTATGTCATTCCAAGGAGTTTTTTCGGTGACACATGCCGTTAACGTGGTACTCCATTTTTAAAACCTCTTTGGTTTTTCGGGTATGACAACCATTCTGATATTAAGCTTCCAACTTTATAATTCAGCACAAACTTCTATAAAATGACTATGTTATAGTCCTGACCAATTTGCACTATTTTCGGTTGGGTCCGAAATCAAATATTGCCGGCATGATGTCATATCTTAAAGTGTTTAAATTGGCCATAACTCGAACACTATTTATTACAAGGGTGTGTAACTACAACATAAGGTGATAATGCCTTGCACTACATAGCAAGCGTGGACAAAGGACTACAAAGTATGTTTACATAAATTGCCTTGGCCTCAATTCAAGGTCACAGGGGTCATATATGTTAAAACATTTAATCGTCATCTTCTCAGTATCTAGAGTCCCAATGACCTGACATTGGGTCCATAGCAAACTGTGGTGTAGGGCTACAAAGTCCGTTGATATGCATTCTGTTAAGGTCATGAAGATCATTTCTGCCCTAAGCTTGTCAAACGTGTGAAAAGTCCGCCAAATTGTCTATGAAATTTTTTAGTTTATTTTTGTATCAATAAGTATCAGGTTTTCGCATTAATCTTCTTCATTTGTTTATTCATATGGATTCTCGTCCAAAATCAGTTCCTATATCTAAAAATAGCACTATTTTTCTCACTTTACTTTTCTTTGTTGGTATTAGATTCTGAATAAAGGAATAAATGAATGATTAAGTTTTTGTTTTATTGAATTCCTAATAAATCAAACACATTTCTTGCAGGTATTGGATTCCGAACCAAACAACAAAAGATCGCTGTCTTGTTTGTATTAATTCCGAACTAAACCAAAACATTTCTTTGTGTATGTTTCCAAACAAACAAATACAACATATAACTCCCTTGTTTGCAAATAACAATAATTACTTTACAAAAATGGTCCACATTAGCCACTATAATACCGCTGTACTGACCCTAGAAAAAGTTATGTCCATTTCAAATTGTCAATGACTACTTACCTGACCTTCCGCTTGTGAGATTTATCCGCACTGTCCTCTAAGTGTATGAGACATGTCAGTTTTAATATACCCATATTAACATTGAAAATGATACTGTATGTCTGAATTAATGAGGTGTCTTTATGACAGTTACCTTATATCTTAATCGTCTATGTATTCCATTTCACTCAAAGTTTACGTCCTGATCATGCCGTTACTCACAGTATATAAGGTAAATAAGAGGTAACAGATGGGGAAATACTGCGGAATTAAAGGATTGCATATTGACGTTTGCTTAACAACATTTAAAGTCGCGAAATATTTTGTACTCCATGCAACACCTGGGAGTTTTTCATTGTTTCTATTGCTGTAACATTTTTTTTCATTTGGATCTTTGGACTGGGACCATGGCGGTTAAATATTTAATTCTGTGTTTTAAGAATATGTCTAGACTTGTGCATATGTCACTTAAGGAAATAACACAAAGAGGGACATTCGCTTAATAGAGACCTATAAGACAAGCCTGTGACATCTAATTGTAATTGAATTGGTATATTATTTTTCCTAGAATTATAGGAATTGCCATTGCATAGCCTTGGTAATATTTTGAATTTTGATTTTGAATTTTGATTTCTGAGGAATGACTATTAACATATCGCAAAGCACTATGAGAAGCGGTATATTGACTTCTGTCAGTCGGGTATTTACGGGACGCGCTAGATAGGAGGGTTAGGAAACGCGTCAACGTTCCATATAACGTCTCTCAACTTACGCAGGCCTTCATTCAAAAGTAGAAATATATCCTTCAAAGGGCAATAGACATCTTAATGGGGTCAATGTTAAGGAGAGTAAGATCAGCGACTGATGCCAGTGTTGGACACACACGCTACTGTTTTTGATCAGGAAACGGCGTAAGGTACCCTTGTTTTAACGGTATTTACTCAAACACCGTTTGTGATAGAACAATAAAATCATCAAAATATATTCTGTCATCATGAAATCATTGAGAAATCCATACCATGAACACATCATCAAAGAATCATGTAAAATAATTACTATCAAAATTAAACTTGCGTTTCTTTTTTTGCGCTAATATACATATTATTGAAGGAACATCTTTGATTGAAGGAAGAGAGTTTTTATATAGCGAGTGATAGAGGGAGGGAGTGATAGAGTGAGGGAGTGATAGAGGGAGGGAGTGATAGAGGGAGGGAGTGATAGAGGGAGGGAGTGATAGAGGGAGAGGAATAGTCACGAGGCAGACACAGAAATCAAAATGTCTTGTATCACGGATAAATTGCTGAGTGTGCAGACACTCTTTCGTTTTCTTCCTTTGTTAAATCAGAACTTCCGGGTCTAGTAGGATGAACTCATTCAATTTTATTAATTTTTCACTCTTATTAACTTGTTACAATTAAAAAAGAAAGTGTAAGCATTTTTAATATAATGTCCATTGACAAATTTGGATATCAATCAAATTAGCTCGGATTACAGCTGTAAGTCTCCATCAAGGGTACTTGATCTACATCTTAATCTGCCAGGCAAAGCATAAGTTCTCCTGTCTCCAATCGAATAATAAGTTGTTTACGGCATTAAGCTTACGAAGGGTGTATATAAATACTGAGAGTGAAATGCTGTTGTCAGGTTCTATGTTGTTCCGAATAGTATAGGGGAAACAAGTGTCAGTAAGATGTAGTCTAAAATCAAGTAATGAGAAGTTGTTAGCGTAACAGAGGTTATATTGTATATTTTGCTAAACTTAAGGAGGAAGTAAAGCTGTAAGATAGTTCGGCGTTAGATTAGCGTGAATTTTTAAGAAGATTTGTAATTTCCTCCTATCCTTCTATTTGCTTTTGGTTCGAATCCTCTCTCAAAACATAATGATTCCCAACTTGTATCAGAAGAGTTTTTTTTCTGAATTATCCGCATCGCTGCGAGTACTTCAGTCCCATATTTCACACATCCGTGCTAGTGGTAAATATTTAAATATTATCCACACTCGTGAAATATATTTGGTATAACTGAAGGTACAGTCAACGCACTGGTGAAAAAATATCAAAATATTATCCACACGAGTGGAATATACTTAGTGTTGCTGAAAACATAGATATTCTGTTTATTACAGTTTGTTAACGAAACAATTTCCTGTAAGCTAACAAGGCCTTTTGCGAAGATTTGCAAAGGTTCACCGCTTTAATGTCTAGAAAATCCTACGCGACAAAATATAGCCCAAAGTGAAAAACATCCACAAAATACAAAAAGCAGTTTTAAATATTTCAACCAATTGTTTTATTTCGAAAAGTTCTCAAAATATAATTATTTGATTAAAGTCCCGTCAAAACAACCCAGATTACAACGAGTCGAGCGTTCAATCCAAAATGGCGTGTCTAATAGACCTAGTAAGGGAAAGTCCTGACATGTGCACGGCTTACATTGTGGTCCTGATGATGGAGTATCATCCACTGTCACTATCGGAGATTACTCTGATTCTTTTATATTTTCTTCTGTCTGACTTTGAACTCGGAGACCCGGCCATGTTTGTTATTTGAACAGCTGTGTTTTGTTATTTACCAATCCTTGTTCTGATTGGTCAAATCAGTGATAGTTCTCGAAAAAAAAATTAAGTGTTATTTTCGAGTGAAAAATATCACTTTTATATAATGATTTTTTTTTTATGTTTCACAAACATTGAATAAAGTTAACACATTCATTTAAAACCACGCAGTCGGGCAGATCATCGCATTACCTGAACGTGGCATAAACAAGTGTGTTAGAGTTAGGAAAATTTGAATATGTTTTATTGAATAAGACATCAAATGTTCTGAAATAAAAATACATAACATTTATTTCTTTGCATTTGTCCAACCTTTAATCGAAACATTGCAAGCTACAGGATCTGTATTTAAACAGGTTTATTTCAATGAACAATAAGGGGGTATGTGATCAATAAAAAATGAAATCGTATCCAGCAAATAATTGTCTAAAAGTTGTAAATATATGAAAAGGGCTGATATTTAAAACGCTCATGTCATAATAAATAGTAGGTTTGTTTTAAAGACAAAGTATTTTTAAGCACTTTGAAATGATGCCAATTCCTTTGTTTTCGCAAAAAAAAAAAAAAACAACAAAAATAATTTAATAACAATGAAACAAATTCACTCTGGGAGCCTCAAAGAAAATTCAATAGGATTACACCTCTTAAACCTGTTACGCATTGACGTTTCCTGAAATATTAGCTCCCACAGTTCAAGAAGGTATTAACCAATGTTCTTACGAGGTCACGCAGCAGACAGGGCTATACGAGGGAGGGTGTCAAGGTGGATACCAACAGCCAGGGTCATATGAAGGAGGGTTTCAAGGTGGACACCAACAGCCAGGGCCATATGAGGGAGAGTGTCAAGGTGGATACCAACAGCCAGGGTCATATGAGGGTGAGTGTCAAGGTGGATACCAACAGCCAGGGCCATATGAGGGTGAGTGTCAAGGTGGATACCAACAGCCAGGGTCATATGAAGGAGGATTTCAAGGTAGACACCAACAGCCATGGCCATATGAGGGAGGGTGTGAAGATGGACACCAACAGCCAGGATCATATAATGTGACAAGACCACACGCAAAAAAGCATACAGAGACAGAGCAGCAAGGAAATATGTTAGATCCTAAGGGTTGTAATGGGAAGATCTATTTTGGTCTTTTCATTGTCTCATAAATAACACACGTGGACAACTAATGAACGAAACAAATATTCACAACTGGAAGTAATTACAAGAGCAGTAAGAGATGTTGGGGAGTGATAAGTCGACGAACCTGGTGAGGAATGTATATCTTAGAATATAAATAGGATCTAAATACGGCAAAACGGCACCGAGACACGTCCGGATATTAAACTACACAAACATTATCTTACAAATTAACTGGTTCATTTAGTCTGTAGGGTTGAAGAAACGGAATGTGACGAAAAATCCGGAATTTTCGCTGCAGTTTGGATACGCCTGGTACGTCGTACACGGACTGGTGTTTATCTAATAAGTGATTTCCACTTCCGGTGTCGAAATATGACATGTTTTTAATCCCTCTCTCCTCTTTCGTTCCTGCAATTAATCATAAAATAACGTGTTTGGTAAAGCTACTACTTTAAGATTAAAATACTATTTCATATGCGTTTGTATGTGTGTGTTTAGGGTAGGGCTATTCCACCCTGAGGGAGAAAAAGTAATTATCATTCTTTGTGCTTAGTTCTGATTTATTTCGCTAAATAAAAACCCAGAATATAATGAAATTATATAAGCAATAGACTGCTTACTGTGAACAATCTACTGAGAAAATCTGCTTACTGTATACTATGTCCAGGACAACTTGACAAATTATATAGTTTTGCTTGTGATATGAACTAGTGAAAAATGGAAATTGTAGTTAGAAGATATATATATATATATACGAAGTATAGCTGGCAGTAATGTACTGGTAGAAGGCAGTACACAGGAGGCTGTCGCTTATGGAAGTCATATAATGGCTATCATTATACTTTGTTTTATTTCTGACGGTCCCTTTAAAATTACTAAGCTTTGTCACTTTAATGTTACTGGTTGTCTTGCGTGTTACCGTGTCCAGAGTTAAGGATTGTTGCCCCAAATAAATGCTTTAAAGTGTCATCACACTGGAATACCACGACTGGATACAGTAGCGTGATGCTGGGTATAACTGTATAACGGTACTTTACAGCATCCGTCAGTATCGTTCCAGTATGATATCATCATACCGGATGTAGAATTATGATGTTTAATTATAGACGTGACAGAGGTACCTTTAACAGTGTTATCCAGGATGATGGAGGTAAGTCCAGCAACAAACATCTGCGTCCCGAGCATAAGTTTCAACACCTGGTCCAGGGAGGCGTTACCTGTAATCAACCAGATTTCGCACATAGTATGGGTAGTTGTAGGATACTGCAAGATAAGTTATAACTAAAAATAGATAATAAATAAAACATCTCAGAAGTAAGTCATGTAGATATTTAAAATCCATTGTTACCTGGATTGCCAATACACGTACCAGTGTTAATGGTGTCTTTGCTGCGTTTCAGCCATTCGGAAGAGACCAGGCCTATGTACATTGACGTACCAAGTACTGCAAGGTTCCGAGTGGACGAAAGATTAACCCTCTGTAGCGAAGATAATCCTATAGATACGAGGAGGCCGAGGTTGATTATAGACACGCCCCCAATTACCGGATCCGGAAGAGACGCCATTATTGCACCAAATTTCCCAATGACTCCGACAAGTAAGCACAAGACGCCTGCCAAAACCATCACGCTCCGACTGGCCACCTAATTGGTAGAATTGAGTTCAAAATAAATCCTTAATTTCAAAGTTATTTAACAGCACATAGCCGTGTTCCATGCCGGTTTGTATGTCAGGTGGTTCTATGGTCGCCATATTGGATCTCATATGTAAATGGACTCAAATTGACGTAGATTTACAAAATGGCGGTAGATACAGGATACACTTGCGGTTTGGGAACATTTATATTGATTTTTCCCTGAATCCTCCGTAAAATGTAGTATAATGTATTTTGTTTATATTATCTTTGTAGCAATGAGAGGAGTCATATAAACCAGTCTAATCACCAGTATAGCTACGAAAACAACGTACTATCCCAATTTTAACACCACGCTTACTGATGAATGTATTTAGAAACATCGTTTGGATATCTGTAAAGCACGCTGTGATATGCTGTAGCGTGATATGCTGTAGCGGACTGACCATTGAGAAGGAAGCTTTCAAAGTAGGTCATTTGGGCACGCCCATATTGGCAAGAGTTCGATCTGTATGTTGACGAAGTGGAGTATTTTGATTGGTGTGAAGTTCTCTTCCCGAAGATCTAACGTCATATTTTTATATTTACACTGCACTATGCACAGCGATATATGCGTTCAAACAAAATCAATGTTGATGTGTTCCTATAGAGCCTACTGTTATGTGAAGTTTTGTGTATTTGTTCATTTTTTTAATTTTGTTTGGCTAGATGCCTCGACAAGGATGGAATGAACGTTTCAATCAATGAATGACGCTAAGAACAATATTTACTATTTTTGTTTGATTTATTTAACAAAATGCATTCCATTTGAAACTTCCTTTTCTTGTGTCTGCATTAGAATGATTCAGTGACGACTCATTACAGTGATCTGAAATTTCGCCAAGAGGCGAACTTGACGCCATATTATTTTGTTAGAAACGGGGCGTGACTAAAGCGTGATGGGCGGGCCTTGACACGATTGATCATGGTTCTATCGCAGATGAGAACATGGTCCGTAGTTAATCACAACACGCGTTGCAAACAAATCGTGCTAAAATCTTGTTTTAAATTATTAATGGCATAGTTCATAATTCAAATGTTAAATTCAAACTGTGTTGGAAAAATATCTCACACATCACGAAATATTGTGTTCTCAGATTTGTATATATTTTACGTATATCATTAATGTACTGTACTCTATACAAACTATTTATATATTTCTATATCAAGTGACCTCACCTGTGTAAGTTTTATCAGAACAGTGTTGCTGCTGTATGAGGTAGTAGCATGCCCGGCCCCGAGGGCCCCCGCTACCACCCCAAGGACGCCCTCTGTGAGTATCCCACGGTTGATTGCATGTAGAGGTGGAGGATATGTCCCGGTTACCCTGGAAACCGTCATATAGTCCCCAATAGATTCCACATTAGAGGACATGTAGGAACTGATGAATCCTACAAACAGGGCTGTGTTGAATCGTATAGGGCCAAACTGGCCTGAAAAAAATAAGTAAGTTTTTGAGCTGTCTGTAATTTGTAGCAGGAATGACGAACATTTTTACAGCGCAATCATACTGAAATGTCATACATGAAATCCAGCAAGAACAATTACGAACACATGGTACTAATAGAAATACATCAACAAAAAGTGTTTTTGGGGTCTGTTCTACTCGTAATACAATTTTGACATATCTTTACCCGGGTAGGGGAAGAAAAACCATGGTGACAAGGATATCAGATCTCCGCGAGTGTCTGTCCTGGCACGATAGGCGGGGTCACTGGGGTCATCAGGTAACACACCTGCAAAGGTCAGAATCCCACAGATCGCCCACATAAGTATCACTGTGAAGAATATCTGTAATGCAAAAACAATGACGTTACTAACGATAATAATAAGTAGAATGACGTCATATACACAAGACCGAATTGGTCTCTAAAATCTTTAAAATGGGCAAGTGATTGGACTTTAAATAATGGACAAAGACAAGAACAAAAAGACATAAACATATAAACGAAGTTCTAACGGTAGTAAGATTACGAGCAAAACATAAAGATTTGTTCATATACACGTGAATAAGCCAGAGCATTCGAACACAAGTTCCGGAATAGTAGAAAAAGAAGGGAAAAAATCAAACGAACAGCTTTGTAAATGATAGTTCTGTCCAAACACATTTCGATAACAATAACAATACATTTTGTAGTTCAATATTTACGGTCAGGGGTGAATGGATAAGATAAAACCTATTGATTTAAACCAGAGGTTAAAATTGAACTTTATTTTTCGAATAGGTCGCGCGCAGTTTAGAGTGTCGCGGATGAATACGATGGTTAAAATCCAGCGTCAATAACAGCATAAAAGGTGGAGGGCTGTTATATGATAAAACAACATGAACAGAAACGCAATTAGATATATTAATTTCATGTTTCTCTTCTTCAGCTAAGTAATCCCTGACTGCCAAAAAATAGTGTATACGCAGTAAACAAAGGCTCAGCGTATTAATAGGCGCGTCAATCAGAAACATTATTCATGACGTCATCTCTTTGTGACGTTACGAACCTAGACGGCGCCATTTTGAAAGGAAATCGAAATGTTTGCTCTTGTTTCTGTTACCCGATGATCTCTATTCAAAACGGAAACGTCAAGTGCGTGAATATTTTAAAACTTCTTCGCGAGGTAGTCTAACAATAAAATTAATTCATGGCTGAAGCGCATAGTCCCTAGAGAACAGTTGACCACGTCACTACTAAATATGTGTCAATACGCATTGTGCTGGACAATCAAAGTATAATCCGAGACAGAATTGTATCAAATAATTTAAAACGTAAAAGATATTCAACAAAAACTGCTAAATATGCCGATGTGTTTACATAGATACACAGTTAGCAACAACAGCTTCCGTAGTTACAAACGTCGCAACACATCCCGACTTTATTTTCTTCATTTACTTAAAAGTGCACAGTACTTGTGGGTTAATGTTGCGTCACAATCCTTTGCCCAATGTATCCATTTATGGATATCTATATTGTTGTATATTGTTGCGATTTACACATTCCGATAACGTGTAATTCTTCAAGTGTCCCCCTTTCTGGTAGTATTACTAGAAATTAAAATTCGGTATGGTATCGATATTTGTTTTTGATTTTTGGTGTCCATTCCAACCATAGCTACCATACTAAACTTGATAATTTGATAAAACCACTAGAAAGAAACTTTAATCCTTAAATCAAGAGCAAGGTTGAAAAGTCATTACGGGAAACATACCGAAAATGACTGAAAAATGGGCATTTTTGTCCTCTTATTGCGCTCCGTTACATTTCTAGATTTCTTCATGCAGCAGTTCATTGTGGGCGTTGAAATGTTGATTCGTGCCAGGTACATAATGAACAAAATCATCATGGCTAAAGCACTGTAACATAAATTATCAACAAAATAGGAGTCAAAGAGAAACTAGGATATATCTCTCATCCCAACATCTCGTGTAACCCCATATAAAGTCTGATTAACGACGACAGCGTAATCGAGGAATTCCATCGGTATCATTTAGAATGCAGTGTATGGTTGTATTTCATTGGTCGGATAACCACTGTCACATGATTATATTTACATTCCTAATGTGGTTTACTGATATGAACATACCAAGTGAAAACAACAAACATATGACCATGAATACACTATGAAAACCGTATGAAAACATTGTCTCTCATGCAAATCACCTGATTATTCGGGTTATATTAATACGCCATCAAAAAAATAGTCCGCCTTTCAATTATGAAAATATTGTGTTTTTGTTGCAATTTGTTCACATAAAATAAATATGATTTGAATTGAATGATTGTATTTAATATTATTTTTACTTTAATACTTCTTTCTTTTTGTTTGATACAAAATTAAACAAAAAAGACCGAAAATGCGGAACGACATTAAAACAATGGCGTGGTGCATAGGCGGGATCTCCCGGCTGTTCTAATAATTTGGCGTTTCGTCGTATACATGACAAATTTTTCTTTTTAATAAAATTTCTCGTTTTCTCGATATAAATTTTTTAAATCAAGGTTATGTAAATATATGAATTGAATAGATTTTTTTAATTTTCATTGCGGCTATGAATACCAGTAGCTAGCTACTTTTCATCCGAGGCGCGCTACCGTAATAATATTGTAAAAGTGTAATATTATGATAATATAAAATTGTAATGATATGATAACGTTATTGTAATAATGCAACATTGTAATCAATTATATTGTACTATCGTAATAATGTAGTATTGTAATAATGTAATATTGTAATAATGTAAATTGTGATTAAGATATATTTTAATAATGTAATAATGTGAAATTATAATTATGTTATATTGAAATAATGTAAAAATGCGATATTGTAATATTGAAATGATGCAATATTGTAAACATATAGTAATGTTATATCGCAATAAGGCAAAATCGTAATAATGTAACATTTTGCCTCAGATAACAATCATTGATTTGATATGTAAATACATCTACGTAACTCACCAGATAGCCACGGGAAGGAAACTACTACAGTAGGATACCGGAATCGGATACAGGGAGATTCCAATCGAGGTTATTGTCACACAAACTGTGATAGGACCAACCAACTTCACCAGGTATCCCAGAAGGCCAGTCCCGGCAAGGAACACTTCCGTTATTACACCGGAAGCCATCAAACTTCCCTGAAGCTACATAAAAAATAGGAAATAGATTAATTTGTATAACAAGGCTTTATTTCAGACACCAATATCTATTCCATTTGATAAGAAATATGAGGACTCGTG
Organism: Pecten maximus; assembly: GCF_902652985.1. Taxonomy (NCBI): domain Eukaryota; kingdom Metazoa; phylum Mollusca; class Bivalvia; order Pectinida; family Pectinidae; genus Pecten; species Pecten maximus. The sequence continues at coordinate 30,616,601 of NC_047031.1, read as the reverse complement.
TAAAAGACACAAAATGATAATGAAATTAAACAAAAAACGATTTTTACTGTTCAGGATTCTAGCTAGCAACAGCTGACAGTTCCTTATGGAGAAATTCATTGAGCATTTGTAATGGCGCAATGAGGATGGCAGAAATGTAAAGTTAGGCTCCATTGTTTTATAAACCGGAAGTTACCTGTGTTATCCTGTAATACACCATTTCCTGTTGTGTTGCTATGGTATCATTCTGATATGTTGACATCGATGCTGAAAGATTGAAAATTGATCAAACGTATTTTATGTTCATATATCCGAAATTGATTAGATCGAGATCTTGATTACTTTGCTTCTTTACTTATTCTCAGCTTATCTTCCCGCTTGCTTGGCCCCATTCGTAAGGGACGAGTTTTAGAGGGAAGAATGAGGCAGTGCTATCTATTACGCTTAATGTCTATTCGATTCAATTCAATTCATGTTATTGACTTTAAGCTTTACAGCTCATCAGTACATATAACATATATAGCAATCAATACATTGGCGGTCACTGCAATATTGCAATGTAGTATATATATATATACATATGAAGATAATCGACAAAGGTTGGTTTAAAAGTGGCCGTAAAAGCAAATATGTATGTGTTATTGGTAGCCTCCGTAGTCCTTCGTTTGAAAATAGGCAATTAATTCCAAATATATACATATACACTAATATAGCGCCCTGTTCGAGCCAAAAATGAAAAATAAAGTTTTGTTTGGGGGGAAAATACTACAATATCAATTCTTCATTTCTGTGAGAAAATTCAATGTAAACATGTTAATATCTACATGTCAGATATCATACATTTGTATATGCAAAGCAAGAAGTTACAATTTTGAATACATTAGGAACAGGAGATAAAATGTGATGTATTTTTAACAAGACCATGCTCTTTTTATTTTCAAAAATACAACTACCTTTATGGTCCATTTGTAATCATGTGCTAAAAAGCATCCCCAAACAGTATAAATAAATTGCACAAACATAGTAACTAGCAGTTTTGTGCAAAGTAAATAAAATTGATTGAAAATATTGCTATGCAATTTTTAAAAGAAATACAAGCATAGGGGGGAATCTGTTTGCATAGAAATATTGTAGAGTGAACTGAAATGAAAAATATACATATGTACTTGGTTTCATTATTACACATGGACTGACATCTACACTAATAACCAACAAAAGTGAAATTTGCACTTTCAAAATGGCTGACATGTTCCCTGATAACCACAAATATAAATTGTTCATACAACTGCTGAATCAATTTTCTGACAAAAACTTTGCATGATAGGTTTTTGTTGGTTTACACATTAAACAATATAATCTGGATTCCATTGTGGCTTCCCCGTTCTTAAATCTAATTGGCCATGTCAGTGTTGGTTTACATCAAAGTTTCTAATTGTCCAAGTCGACCATACCTAATTCATGGAAGATGGAGGTTGGTAGCGATATCTGCATTACTTGAGGTTTTTCTTAATCCTTTTGACTTTTGGATGCAAATGCTCTCTGGTTTCCACAGGGGAATGTCCGAAGGTATTCCATGTCAAACTTTGGAAAGTCCCAATTATCCGCAGTTCCAACTAGTTTGAAAAAAAAGTGACTTGGCCTTTGTGGTAAGATCTGACTCATCTTCCACACCCTGAGCTAAGGTGTTGTGAACACTAATGCGCTTTCATTTTATCAGCCAGCGCACTTTCCTTTACGTATAGCTCCGGCGTTTAAACATATATCGGTCTTGGGATTATATTCAAAAACAGGCTGTTACTATTCTAATAGGTGCCTCGATGACATCAATGAAAAAGTTTAAGTTGTGTTTTGAAAACTAGCCATTGCTTGAAGCTTCCGTGATATAACTCCACTAGCCATCTGAATTTAACTTTGGATCTATCATTGATAGCTCGTAGGTAATCATGTTGAGTCTGGCCAGGGTTTAGATAAAACTGCACTGTTTTTGTCTAACCACGTGATTTTCAAATCTGGCAAAACATCCTAAACCTTCGATCAACAATGACATTGTTATTTTTCGCCAGCCAGGAGAGACTATCCATGATGGTTTTTATAATCTTCGCATCATTATCGCATCAAAGAAACGGTCCTACTGTGTCCAGGTAACCATTAGGCAGTGCTATGCTCATGAATTCAAATAGTTCCACTAATTCTGATCTCCGGAGCTTTTGATCAGAACTCTTAAGAATGAAGAGATAAGCACCGTCAAGTATGACAGTTGCCCGCTTGCCAAAAATTCCTTCGTAGAACACTGTGATGTGCTCCAGAATGTTTTCTCGATGTTCACGTCATTATGAGAACCGTACTTTTTTACATTACATTGTTAAATCTTTAAAGTTTGTTGTACTGATTCATTCGATCATTTTGAATACAGATGGAATTATCCAGTAGTAATGTTTGATACATCTTGATCTTTTGGACAAATTAAGAGAAAGTGATATTTATCTTCTATGTCACCAGAGTGGCAACCTCTACACGCTCATTTCTTACAGTATTTCGATATCCACCAGTTTTAATATGCAGATAATTTGCTGAGAGATGTATTCTACTCAAAGCAATTATACTTGGTTTAGAATATATCTAACATAAATAATGTTATAGTGATATATCATGTTTATACATATTACATTTGTCGGAATTCCCCAGTAATGTAAACATATCTTGTCGTGCATTGTCACAAATGCTTCTACCGAAATGTTTAAATTGTTATCCACACATCACCAAGACTGAGTGAAAAGGTTTATCTTTTGCAAATTTTAACCAATTAAATATACTGTTTCGCTTTGGCATATATATTAATATATTAACTCATCATATGCAGCTCTAAAGATAGAATTCTTAGAACCTAATTCAAAATAAATCATTACATTACCTGTGGATTTTTCTAACGCATAACTTATGTTTTACAAATCTCCAAGTGAGCATTTTCAATAGCTTGACCTTTACACGATCCCCATACTTCGGATGCGTAACAAAGTATACATAGGTGTCAAAAAGTTTGTTTAATGTACGACAATTTAAATTTTTACACTTTGAATGTAAAGCCTTTCGACCTTGCACTGATAGTTTTTGTACAATATTATTTTTTTTTTTTTTTTTTTTTTTAGATTTGAAGATACAATTCGAAGGTAAGTAAACTGTTCTTTCCGTCAAAAAATCTCATTTCGTAACCGGCCTCCATTTCCAAAAACCACAACTTTAGTTTTATCAGTATTTACGGACAGTTTTAATGAATTAGCATAAACAAATAACATATTGAACATGTTTTGCAGCTCTTTAGCTGATTCAGCAAGAAGCACATGATCATCAGCGTGCATTGATAAAAAGTTCATCGAATTCATATGGCTTGATACCATTAATTATAAAATCATTTTCAAAATCGTTTACGTACATTAAAAAACATAATTGGGGTAAAATTTCCATATTATTAGATGTGAAGGGCTTCCCCATACAAATCAGCAGGCTAATTCCAAGGTAATTGTTCGCATGAATTAACACGGAACGTTATGTAGTTGTTATACAATAGTCCTTATTTCGAGTAAGTGACATAACCCGGATATGACCCTGATTTCTATGTCGGGTGTCGTCTATGAAGCAGAAGACGCTTACTCTTCGTAACCCCTGGTCTTCTATTCTATTATAAGGTTATAGGTTACGTCTATGTTTTTTGTTCATATTTTGTCCTCGTTTAATCGATATTGAGTTATGATTACGGTTTCGTTTCTATTTTGTTTTTAACCTCGTTCTATCGCATATTTTGACTTCAGATAATAAGTACAGCGTTTCCAGTATAGGTTAGGGTTATTTTATTTTTTTTGGTACTATTCATTCGTTAACCATCTTTGTTCCATCTTCACGTAATTGTTTTAAAATGTTATTATGTGACGTACAAACATCAATGTCATTGTTGCTGTCACAAGTCCATACATCTGCTGTCTTCATTGCCAGCAAGGGTCCAAGAAATGCTCCCGAAACGCCTTGAAACACGGGAAGTCTGAAACAAACCAAAACAACATACTAATTCCAAAACGAGATGTGACGTGGTTGTATAGTGGGGACCTCTCGCGAACACGTGATTCATAACGAGATGTGACGTGGTTGTATAGTGGGGACCTCTCGGGAACACGTGATTCATAACGAGATGTGACGTGGTTGTATAGTGGGTACCTCTCTGGAACACGTGATTCATAACGAGATGTGACGTGGTTGTATAGTGGGGACCTCTCTGGAACACGTGATTCATAACGAGATGTTACGTGGTTGTATAGGGGGGACCCTTCGGGAACACATGGTTCATATTGAAAGGATACATGTATTGAGCTAAACTCTGAGGCCCGGAGGGGAACGCACGAGATGTCTTACTGTGGGAGTAAACTTGAGTAACCGGAGATGACCCACGTGGTCGAGCAGGTGACCCCATTCACTTTATATGTATTCGATCGGGGAATCGAACCTCTGTCGCCTAGGGTGAAAGGCAAGTGTATTACCACTGAGCTTCCCGACCACACAAATATATATTTAACAAAGTACCTGTTACATTAACAGTGGATTCTCCTCCACAGATAATTTGATCCTAGATAGTTATCATTTACATTAATGACGTTAATGAATAGCAGTTAATTTCGCGGGACTATCATTTCGCGGTATCCTAGTCCAGGGTTAGTTATAAGGTAACAAATTCCGTACAGAGCCGCTTAAATAAAAGTCTTCATGTTCGTGTACATAAAATAATACATAAAATAATACAGAAAACAATACTCAAAACAAGATATAAGAAACAAGAAACTGTTTTAACGTCGCGTACATATAAACAAAGAACATAAGCCCGCGCGAGCTGATATTGCGACAAACATACGCATGATAACAAATTCAGACAAAGCACACATAAGACAAATACTGCATTAACATTTCTTTTTTCTTTTTTTTACAAGATCACATTTCGATCATAACTCCTGGGGTTGTCTTTCACGTTTCTAAAGATAACCCATAATTTAGATCTAATTGGTTAGTGAGCAAATTTCTTTTGTTCCAATAAGAAATAGTTTGTTAACTGATATCGGTGACATTTTCACTGGAAAATCAAATTTCACATTCAACCCACCTAATTCCACATGAGCTCTGTAGGATCGTCGTCAGACCCACCACAAATACGGATGTACAAAAAACCTTGGCTCTGACTGGGTCGTTCCTGTCTGCGCATGCGAGGTCTGCGATTGTGACACTGACGAGCACATTTCTCCCAAACGACAACAACACATTCTGTAGACAGAGTTATAGTTTTATGATGATGGTGTATGTAACCCTGGTAAACACTAGCCGCAACTTACCGCTCGGCTAGAGATAATACATGTAACCCTGGTAAACTAGCCGCAACTTACCGCTCGGCTAGAGATAATACATACATGTAACACTGGTAAATACTAGCCGTAATACCGCTCGCTAGAGATAATACATACATGTAACACTGGTAAATACTAGCCGCAATATACCGCTCTGCTAGAGAGAGATCTTAGCTTGGTCGTTTGAGCGTAAGGCTAGTAAGCCAGACGTCCCGGGTTTTATCCCTAGCCGAGGCAGTGATTTAAATTTAATAAATCATGTACCCTGTTACATGTACTTTATTATGTAACAACATATCTGATTGAGGAGAAGACAGAACTACTAGTCTCTTCCCATAAGTATCAGGACACTACAGGTCTACAGTTAAAGGTTGGTGCCCAAGCTATTGAGGCAGTTCGAGCAGTGAGGAACCTTGGTGTACACTTTGATAGCCCTCTGAACACGGAGAAACAGGTAAACACTATAACAAGTTCCTGTTAACACCAACTAGAAACATTTTGAGTATCCGACATCACCAAAGATGCATGCGAGACATTGGTACTTCTCGATTATGCTATGGAATGCTTTGTTCTTTGGTGTATCTGATGCACTAAGTAGCCGCCTGTAGAGTTTCCAGAACATTGCAGCACGTCTTGTTTCCCGAACTCGAAGAAGGAGCACATCGCACCAGTTCTTTATTTATTGCATTAGCTGCCTGTGAGTTTCAGGTCACAGTGCAGGATTTTTAGGTATATATCAACGTCAATAAATAGAACAGATCCGGACTATTTACAGGAACTGTCCGGACTATTTACAGGAACTGTTTACTCTACAAGCCGTCACGATCACAACGATCAGAGAGAGAATTCTTGCTTTGCGTCAAAGTCCCCGTACTCTGACGTATGGAAACATGTGCTTTCAAAAGGTAGCGACCACTTTGTGGAACAAAACTCTGGATATATTCGAGAAGGAGGTTAATACTCTCGTGTTTATGTCTGCTTTCTAGAGTCTCTTGCAGACGTACTTTACACATTATCATCTAACGGATTTGGTTTGGTTTGGTTTATTTTGTTTAATGTCCTATTATGGGTCAGGGTCGTTTAAGGACGTGCCAGGTTTTGGAGGAGGAGGAAAGCCGGAATACCCGGAGAAAAACCACCGGCCTTCGGTCAGTACCTGACAACTGCCCACGTAGGTTTCGAACTCGCAACCCAGAGGTGGAGGGTTTGTGATAAAGTGTCGAGACACCTTAACCACTCAGCCACCGTGGCCCCTGATCAAATCGACAGATTGTATATGTGTTGTACATTGTACTACTATAAATATCACGGCGAGGGAGTCCGATTTGTTTTGATTTTTTTACTTGTATGTAAATTAATAAAATCTTCCCGTCCTATCTCGACTGCAGACAGAAATGCAGGCTTACGGAGACCATGCATAGCGTAATAATCGATATCATCATACAATTTGGAAATATTATATTCCCGTAGGCGGTATGACGTCATAAACCTTTAATGCTTGTTAAAATGGCTTGTAGTTCCGTTTTCACGACCTTGTACCTATTTTAAGATTGTGATTTCATCTGAACTTGACAAAGAATCAGACGACACTTGCCCTTTAATAACACATGAGTTAGAATTACGGTTTTGTTAGCATGTCGACATTCTCTGCTTGTTTTGATTAAATCTCAAAATCACAAATATTCGCCAATAGAATTGCTTCCTGAACATACCTGTATGGCTAAGGATAACAGATAATCCAATTGGCGGATGATCCTCTACACTGTAACGCAAGGTTGGAACATCCGGGTCATTTGTTGCCTCGTTATGAGTTTTGTTTACGTCCGCCTGTTCTATGAAACTGTCCCTTCCGTCATTTTGTGATGCATGAATGGTTTCGCTGTACATGCTAAAATGACAGCATTATCATAAATTAAGGGTTCCATGAAGATTATAATCACCACCCATTTGATATTAACATACAACATTGATATAACGAATATTATTCCAGTATTGATATGCGAGAGTAACATGATATCGGGACTTATACCAGCCGTTCTATATTTGCGATTCAAATCAATAAAATTCAAACTAAACGACATTACATAGATACAAATGTAACATCTTGTATTATTATTTATTCATTCATTCATTCATTCATTCATATATTGTTATTGTAGAACAACAACCTCTTGTTTAAACGAGATAGTTATATCTTTACAACACGTTAATAGTCTCGTTATCAATCGATACCTTGATATAATCTCATGTCGTAAGATTGAAGTAGTTGATATGATACACTGTACTAGTATGGACATGATGAGGTCGACATATGGTTTATCAACCCGAGGTAAGCGGATATCCAAAACTATTGAGAAGACGAAGAAGGTTATGTATGTTTGCTGAGATTAAGAACAAGATCACAGTAAATACTTCAGGCTTTAGCATCAGTATCAGTAACAGAATTCATGACGTCATTTAAGCAATGAACAGCGGTTTTAATGTTGTTATTGTCGATATGGCAGCAAGATGTATGGTGGGCAAATGGCATGGGAACCCGTTAGTTAGGGTCCCCATGCTACATTTGCCCACCATACATCTTGCTGCCATATCGACTATAACAACATTAAACCACTGTTCAATACTTATATTTACATTACCATTTCCGTCAACTTTGAAAAGAAGCTGAACCAACAAAAAAAATCCTTTTTTTTAATATCACATGACCCACTTGGTGTTATAGCCTGAGGCACTGGGTGTTATAGGCGTATGGTGGCAACTGCCTCTTAGCATTGTGTCAAAGGGGAAATGCGGATCAAATGTAAATATATCTTTGTGACGTTACTCCACGTCAACTTGACTGCACCATTTTGAAAGGAATGACCAACGCAATTTAAGAAATTTCTGCTGTTATCGGAGAATCTGTGCATGAAAAGCTAACGTCAAATGAGTATTTTGTCAAAAACAAGTCTGAATATTTCAGAAATACAGCAAAATAACTCATCTATCTCTCTTCGCTTCGATTGGAAAAATCGGCATGTTTCAATGAGGTGAATACAACGGTTCGCTCTGATTGGTCAAAAGCGAAAAATTGCAAAAACATATATTTTCACTGCAAAATCTTATATTTCCACTGCTTATCGCTGCAGTGAAAATATATGTTTTATCAGTTTGAATAAATAGAGGATATTGAATGGTTTCCCGTTTAATATAACATATATTTCACGAGTATGACAGAATATCGATATATTCACGAGTGCGAAGCACGAGTGAAAAATATCGAAGTATTCTGTCATACGAGTGAAATATATGATATATTTAAAGGAAACCTGTCAATTTTCTTTTTATTGCTTTTCATAAACTTAAAAACAAATCAAAAAACATCGAAAAATTAAGTAAAAAAAAGTGCTGGAATCAGTAATGACGTCGTCTCTTTGTAACGTTACTCCACGTTAACTTGACGGCGCCATTTTGAAAGGAATGATCAGAGCAATTTTAGCGTTTTCTGCTGTTATTGGAGAATCTGTGCATAAATAGCTAACGTCAAGTGTGTATTTTTTCGAAAGCTAGTCAGAATATTTCAGAAATACAGCAACGTAACCAATTTATCTATCTCCGCCTCGATTGGAAAAATCGACAAGTTTCAACGAGGTCATTACAAAGGTCCGCTAAGATTGGTCAAAAACGGAAAACATATTTTCACTGCAAAATTTATATTTTTTCACTACAAAATCTTATATTTTCACTGCTCATCGCTGCAGTGAAAATAAAAGTTTTATTAGTTTGACAAATTTCTATATTTCACTGGCAAAAATGCAATAAATTTCTATATTTCACTGGCAAATATGCAATCAATACAGTTTACAAAACACAAATTTACATAATATATTTTACTAAATACTTGGTAAATTGTAGGTCAATTAATTTCACCTACACATATGTTCCTTAGGTTTATTACATTATTTACATCTCCCGACATAATTACTCATTCAAATCAACTTTATCACATTTGATGAGAAAACTAACGCGTTGTAACGATATACTTATCGCGTTTTAACGAGATAACAAACGCGTTGTAAATAGATCGTGATCGCGTTTTAATGTGTGTTTGTTTGTTTTGTTAACGTCATATTAACAGCCAGTGTCATTTAAGGACGTGCCAGGTTTTGGAGGTGGGTGAAAGCCGAAGTAGCCGGAGAAAAACCACCGGCCTACGGTCAGTACCTGACAACTGCCCCAGAGGTAGAGGGCTAGTGATAAAGTGTCGGGACACCTTAACCACTCGACCCCATATATCCATGTTTTAATGAGGTAGCGAACACTTTGTAGCGATATACATGTACTTATCGCGTTCAAGTGATATAAATAACGCTTTTTACCGACATACTTATTGCGTTTGATGAGAAAGCTAACGCGTTGTAAAGAGATAATTATCGCGTTTTAAAGCGATAACAAACGCAAATAACCAAATAAAACACACACAAATGCACTCATTGGGCACTTCAAATAACTGATGTACTGACTTGACATTTCTCAAAAGAAAACAAAAAGAAAACGTTTGCCGCCCTCGCGAAAAAAAAACAACAATCCGCTTTCAAATTTCCAGTGACTACTTACCTGACTCTCCGCTTGTATGGTTTATCCGCATTGTCCAGATAAAGAGTATTTCAGATCTGGTTTTTAATGTACCCAACCCACGTAAACATATCAGCACAGCAGATGGTACTGTATATCTGAATTAATGACATGTCTTTATGTACTTCATTCTTAACACCCTCAGCTTTTACATCATGTTACATTATACACGTAAGAGCTAACACACATGTAGGGGTTTTGGCATCTGTTTAGCGACACGAAAGCTGCGACCCAAACTGTATTTTTTTCCTCATAGCCGTATGATATTCTGTGTGCCCCGGATATGACGCGATCAGGAAGGCGTTACTAGTCAAGATGAAGTATGTGATTGGTCAATGTAGCGGTAGATGCAAAATGCAGATATGCAGTAAAAACGAAACAAAGTTAAGATTGAATTCAAGCTGAATAAGTGGTTGTATCTTTTCAAATGACACATTGATAAAATTATATTCCTGATTCAAATGCAGTCTTATTATCGCCAAAAATAATTCAAGCTGATATAATTTTGTTATCCGTGCTGAATCACATTATTTCGTTAATTTATTTCACCAGCAGTTTTTCATTATAACCACCAGCATTAAAACTATGCTGATTATCTTTTTTAAAGATATTTCTTGTTTTGTTCTCCATTTGCAGTAAAATGTGTCCGTGCCCATCATTACGATCACGCCCTGGGGTAACATATCATATTTGGGGTCAGTATAAATGACAAGACACCGTGTTAGTCAAGCCACGTGATCCTCCTAACTTCCTTTTTACTCGCTTGAATGTTAAACTAGTATTCTAACAGAAAAAGCATGCTTCAGTGAGGTAGCACTATAAATCGGCGAAACAAACCGCATATACCGCAGCCTCCTAAAACACATATACGCACTCACCACACGCATGCATGTCACACGAACGGAAGACCGTCCTTAAATGACATAAGCTGTTGATAGGACGTTAAAAAATACAAAACTAAACCCTATCCTCACAGAGAAAGCCGTCCTGAAATGACATTAGCTGTTGATAGGACGTTAAACAATAATAAACCTCCTGAGGGAAAGTACGGGATAGACAGCGGATCCGTTTCCGTTTCCGGTCACGTACTAACACGTATATAGATTTCATTTAAAGCTTGTTGAACTGATACGAAATCGCAGTTCAATATACCAGAAAGTGTGTGAAGCAAGACGCAGTTATTTAATGAGAGGCTAAATCGTGACTGGGGAAGTCATTCTCACAAATAGACCACCCTTCTTTACTCCGCATGTTATATCAAGAACAGACTGTTTTAAAGCATAAACAATGATAATCGACAGTTTGTGATTTTGAGCAGTTTAGCATTTATTTAGGTAATGTTCACCACGAAGAACTGTTATGCCAGTAATGACATGATGTGCTCAGCCGAATATGTCGGGTAGTGGAACACCCCAGAACACATGACCACTGGACTGTCCTTAAACGATGTCACCTCACAGTGAATCGGTGATCGTTGTTTGTTGTTAGTTTAACCTGACGGTGCCCGATTATTTACGACTTACCGCTGCTCGTCAACATTATACGTAAAGTGGTTGTCTGAATTGACAATTTGAATTTGTCTTTTCTTCTGTAGGCTAGCTGGAAATAGATGCTAGGTATGGTGTTATGTTATGATTGGACGTCTATATATAGCTAGCCTATTGTCTGTGATGTGAATGTTTATTTACTTACTATCGTCAGAGGCAGACACCGTGAGTTTACATCACCTGTATGGCTATCACTGCAGTAGACAAACGTTAACAGCGTCAAGGTGAGTTCGGTTTATCATTTTCTGGTTCTCATTAGATTATCCTGGCATGGCACTATCCAACTGTTTACATTGAGAAAGATAATGAAATAAATCCGACGTAATATACTGTAGATATGTTTAACGTCTAATAGAGGATTGTCTGATAGTTGAGGCATCACTCAGATTGTTTTTTAATTATATCGTAGCAAGATACCGCATCTTACACATGACTACAACTATATTAGCCGAGGTTTCTGTTTAGATAGTCTGCATATTTTTTTTATAATTCCTTTTTTATTTTGAAATCATATAATCGTATAATCACATACACATAACACACAAAGACAGTATTACATTAATGTTCATATTTTTACAATTGTATTCTCACTCACTCATAGAGTACACACACATATATATATATATATTCCTACATACACACATATACATGTATCCTCACATACAAACAGTTTAAAACTTATTCATTGTATCAATATTTATATTCATTAGCTCACCGGTTACGAGTAACCGAGAGCTAATGCTGTCACCCCGGCGTCGGCGTCGGCGTCCCACCCCAAATCTTTAAAGTTTTTGGAGTAAGTTTTTGGAAAGCTTGTAAGTCCAAAAGTATACACCTCATACCCTTCTAATTCTATATATAGTGAAACCACGTGTAGCGTCACCACATATAACATACATATACAATAATGGTCACTGACATATCACATAGTATGCTTACCAATCAGCGCGGGCGCAGCACAAACAGCAATACAATATATATCACAATAGGTGGAACTTCAAACACAGTGTTCACAGGTTGGCGTTGATCTCAAGACTGGCTTGACTCGCGCGCTCTCACCGGAAGCTCGAAGACACCCGAGACTTCCCGAATGCCCACGGCATTCCGGCAAGGAGGACAATTACTGTTGGCTCAGTCCTGTTTCACCACAGTTTGTACATTCATTAGAGGTCTAAGAGTGATGTTATGGCAAAATAATGCAGAAAAAATTGTGATGTTTTCGCATTTCACCATTTTGTGGACTTAACATTTTTGCACCAAAACCCACTTTAAAGTTTTTGGGGTCAGTTTTTGGAAAGTTTGTAAGTCCAAAAGTATACACTTCATGCCCTTCTTAATTGGTTTATACATTCATTAGAGGTCTAGGAGTGATGTTATGGCAAAATCATGCAGAAATAAATTTCTCGAATTTTTTCGAATTTAACCATTTTTTGGACTTAACATTTTGCACCAAAACTCACTTTAAAGTTTTGGGGGCAAGTCCAAAAGTATACATACGTACACATATTACCCTTCCAATTTGGTTTATACATTCATTAGATATCCAGGAGTGATGCTGTGGCAAATCATGCAGAAAAAATGGGCTTTTAGGGATTTTACTTTTTAGTGGACTTACTGTTTTTGACACAAAAACTCACTTTAAAGATTTTGGGGTTAGTTTTAAAAAGCTTGTAAGTCCACACCCTTCTTATTTGGTTTATACATCCATTAGAGGTCTTGGAGCGATATTATGTGACATAAAATTTCAAAAAGACATACTTATACATACAAAATGAATGCATACTGTGATTGCTGCCGCCGGTGAGCTTTCGCAATCATTGATTGCACTTGTTTATTGTTTCATTTACACCCATACACCCATGCATACATACGAGTATATCCACTCTCACACTGAAACATAACATATTTAAGAGAAGGGAAGGAGGATGAAAGAAGGAAAAAAAAGGTGATAGCAACAAGGAGAATACTTGCGGTTAATTTGAATACATGTACTAATGTTATTTATTTCCGTAGGGAGAAAGAAATCAAAAGAGTTTCATTTTTGGTGGAGATGTGGGGAGTAATATTCATAATGGCATAGCTTTAGTTACAAAAAGAATATAATAGTGTTTGTAAACTGTCAGGAATTAGTTTTGGCTATTAAGTATCAAGACGAATTAAGTTTTTCCATTTACACTAAGTATTCGTGAATTTTGCTTTGAAAAAATCGTTCTGACCGTTTGGTATGAATTTCTGCGTATTGTAGTAATCTTTTATGTTATTTGCCAATGCATTGACCTTTAAGGATTTCTTAAGACACCTCGTTCTGTATATGTATTGTTTGATGATAAGAATAACTATTTTATAAACTGCTGCATTAATACTATTGTTTGTGAGTCCAAAAAGAAAAGACTGTTTATTTATTGCAAAGGGAATATAGGGTGCATCTACCAGTGATTCGAAATTTTGTAATAGATTTTGCACTTCCTGGCATTCCCTTCATCAAGTGAATTGTTGTTTCTCTTCCAGAGTTACAGAAAGTGCACATAGGGCTATTTATTATATCATATTTAAGCAAATTAGAATTGGCGGTAAGAATTTAATGAGATATGCGATATTGAAGCCATTGAAGTTAAGTATTTTTTGTTACTTTACGTGGAATATTGTATATTTTACTCCATTCTCCTTCATCAAATAAGAGCTGTTCATTCCATTTTGATTTGCCAGTAGCAACAGTGTCTTTTTATTGAAAATATTATAAAAGAGTTTTGAATCAATGATACTTGAGAGAAAACACTGTATATTAGGAAGTACCAAAGGGCGAATAACTGGTGGGATATTTTAGGGTAGAGGATCTGGCAGACATTTCCGAACTGCAGATATTAATCATTGGACCTGCAGAAAAGTATGTAATTGATATCTTTGTGAAAGTTCCTCAAACGAATAGAAAGTTATGTCCTCTGAACTCTTTAGAAGGTCTGCAATTGTATGTATTCCTGATTTATACCATGAATTATAGAACACGGGTTCACCAGCAACAGTTATGTCCTTATGCCAAATGCACTTAATCAATGAATTTTGTTGGAGTACTTTATTTTCCTTAGAGTTAATCAATTTATACCAGGCATGAAAAAAAGTCCTTTCAAAAATTATTAGTACATACTTTACCACAGTGAGATATATATTCCCCACCAATATTTAATAGACGATCCACATCAAAATTCTCTTTTAAGATATATTTCCATTTCCCTTCAGTGTCATACAGACTTCTGACCCACCCCAATTTAAGAGAGTTTATAAATGCATATAAATTTATCATTTTCAAACCTCCTTTACAATGGTCTTGAACAACAATCCTTCTTTGACTTTGTCAGTTTTACTATCCCATCAAAATTCGAATAAAAATGAGTTTATTCCCTTTATCACCTTTTCACTAGGGTTAGGAAGAGATATAAATGAGTGGTTAAATTGGGATATCATTAATGACTTGATGATGTGGATCTTGCCAAAAGATATTAGGGTTTTTTTCTTTTTTCCATGTTTTGATTAAACTTTTTAATTTGACTATTTTCTTATCAAAATTCAGTTTAGGGATGTTTTCTAGGTTCACATCGAATTCAATACCAAATAATGTAAATTTACTTTTCCCCAAATAAAGATTGAATTCAGGTATCATGGTGTCATTACTATATTTCATACTTCCAATCCAAATTATTTCAGTTTTATCTACATTCATTTTTAAGCCAGAGACGTTCTTCTCGCGAAGTGATTTTTCTGAACCGTTAATGCAAGAAATGTATCATCAGCATACTGGGATGTAAGAATTTCAAAATTTTCTGTTTTAATTCCTTTTATATTACTATTTTTCCTTAAACGAATTGCTAAGACTTCAGCAAATAAAATGAAGATATAAGGAGCAATTGGGTCACCTTGGGTCACCTTGACGATACTCTGCATATAACATATACAATTACATTGTAATAAATAGGAAAGAAACAGCATATATTGGCCACACAAGTGTTGCTTGGGCACTGCGCCAAATATGTATCTTGATACGACTCGGGTGTATCGGTGACCGACAGTGATAGTACAGTAGATATATACGGCAGCACGAAGTCGTAATTCTAACAGGCAGTAAATATGGACCGAGAGTCCAGGGCAAACCTAACATCCCCTTATATCACTCAACCTCATATCTTAAACTATTTTATTTTATTATTTGTAAATATTTGTAAAACACTGCATTTATCTTCGGATCAGGCATTGCCAGACAATAAAAAAATTATTATCATCACCAAAAAAAAAAACATCGGCGCTCGCATTACCACTAAATTACTGGAACAACCCCCCCCCCCCCCCCCCCCTTTTTTTTCTTTTCGTAAATAATTCAATCTCCATAAGTAAGAGGTATTTTAACTGTGGTCTAGTTTCTGACAAGGACAAACTTTTTTTCGCCACCCGCTCTCATTGTTATGTGTGTGTATACTCTATTTTGACGTAGGATATAGGTAATATACCGAGATCTAGATTAAGCTGTGCTCTACTTCCTTACTACAATACACAGAAAATACCACTACGATATACGCTACTGTTATTTATATTACGTACTGCCTCGTGAATATAGTTATCTTTGAACACGTGATCGGTATATAAATACATACAGAACGACTGAAGCGTATCAGCCTGATCGCTTCAGTGATTTGACATTAGACAACGGCGACACATAGCCAGACCTTGTTCTTCAATCACCTACAAACCCAACTGAGACTTAGATTGGATTCGCGGATTTGATAATATCAGGATCAATTGACTGAATATTAACTATGCCCGGAACCAACTATTATCTGTTATTCTACCATGTTTGCTATGTAACGCCGGTTTTGATTGGTTTAAAACCATGTATTATTTTCCAATAACCCATGCTCGTGCCAATAATACACGGTCGTGAGTCACGGCTGTCACAATTTTAAATATCTAATATTCACCCGTTTCATAAAAGGTTACTATAGCCGAGTGGGCTAATGGGTTAGTCTTTCAATATATTTTTATCACGACGCGAGTTCGAATCCTACGGAGGCCCTCCTTTTTTTCTTTTTCTTTTCTTTTTTTTTATCCTTTTTTTTTAATTTTCAAAATCAATGCCATATGATAGATGCTCTTGATCGTAGTACTGTATTGTCTGTATATTTCATCAACAAATAATACAATACTCAAGAAATAAGATTTTTTCCGGGGTTTCTTTGCTGTTTTTCTATTAGAAAGAGGTCGATCTCAGAACTAAACAGTACATGGTAGAATAGAAATAATCTACTTTGATTCATGTATTGTTGCAGGATATACAACTCGGACTCGGATATTTTGCAATTTTAATTGATAACTCAGGCCTGCGGCCTTCGTTATTAATTTAATTGCAAAATATCCTCATCCTCGTTGTATATCCTGCAATAATACACGAATCATCGTTAATTATTTCTTAAGTTTCTAGCAACGACCTTATACGGTCAGGGATCTGGTTATAAAAAAGATGGCTTCTGTTTAAACGTTTGATTGGGTTATAAATAGAACGACTTCGTTTGAACATGTTATCGAGCTATAGATAGAGGGATTTTGTTTGGACACGTGATTAGGTAGGCCTTTATAAACAAAACCTGTTTTTGAACATTTGTTATACGGGTTGTATGTCTTCGAGGCAGACAGTGTACCATAGAGACACAGTCTGTGAAAACAAAGGAAAAGTTTGTCACATTATCTGTCTTCTCTCCATGGAGTGAATTTGACGGTATGAGATTTTTTTTGCATGTGTCATTGGTTGAAAATGGTGCAACAAAATGACTGCATCCGTTTGATTAAGCCCTCAAAAATTGAGTTATTTGATATAAATTCTCTTAAATTTGTTTTCTTTCAATGAAACCAGTCTCGAAGTTTTAAATTTTGCTCGTCAACGCTCGCAATAAATAAACTTCAGAGACTTGTTTAATGAAACTATCTGTGGAATGAAAACTCATTTAAGATCATATATATGTATATCTGCTTCCGCTATTAGAAAACTGTTGCCGGATATCAAATCAAAAACAAACAAGCTGGTTCAATGAAATGATTCAGATATTATTATAGCAGAGACTGTTTCAGATAAAACCCCGATCGTTACACGCGTTAAAACTCTTATCACACGGGGACCTGATTAGATAACCTGTGATATCGTTACATAGACCTAATTGGCTGAAAGTTAATCCACGGGGCAAAGGTCATGAGAGTTGGATTCAGTCTATACTATACACACAAAGATTACCACATTTGTAGGTGTGACACAGGACTATTCAGTTAGCGTCTGGATATGTACGACCTTTGTGTTATTGGTGCTGGACTAATTGGATCAGCCGCAGCCCGCCACGCCTCCCTACAAAACAACACCCGAGTATGTCTGATAGGACCAGATGAACCACAGGTATAATACTACTTCCGGTCTACAGGGTTCCATTCTCGTTACTTCCGTTTAAATCGGTTCATGCGATATCATGACTTTCCTCTTCGTTTTGAAAGGCAAATGTAATAAAAATTTAATGACAGAAAAAGTGTCAAATCATCATCTGTCTATCGCGTCATGATTTAATTATATAAACATTAATCCTCAAGCTTATTTATAATTCGTTTCTGGGAATTGAATCTGGATTTTTTCAGTATCTGAAATATATGATTATCCTATTCTTCTTTCTCGTACTTTGGGCAAATAACACACATCATCGACTTTCTCTTGAATAAGTGCATACATCTACAGCACTGCTCGTGACGTCGTACACAAGAACACTGATATGTGTAATACGAAATTCGTCGCGGACCTGTCGCGAACACAATATACTGGTAGATCCGATTATACTTTGTTATCAGTGTGTAGTCTAATCCAGTTATATTGAAACCGTTTGGGAATGGTGAAATAGTTCAAATGAGTTTTCGATTTCATAAGGGATTGATAGAAACTACCTCGGTAAGTCATTCGTGTACAATACAGTATAACGTTCATATATACATCATACAAAATTTCGTGTACAGTTTAGTCAAACATCTTAAAGCATTTATTTCATTTCGACGAAAAGTCAGTTGGTTTGGTTTGAGGTGGAGGGCAAGTGATAGAGTGTCGCGACACCTGGTAGTTGTTACTCCTGCTTAGCGCTAAGCCATATGGGTATGTGACGACTGGTTTTCTCGTTGTCAATATACGTGAGGTAGCACTATGAAGTCTCGCATACTAGAAGCGAGACCGTCCTTAAATGACCATAGCTGTTTATAGGACGTTAAACAATACAAACCAAACCAAACCCACACATAGGAGGTTGTCCTTAAATACAATAGCTGGTTCAACAATACTAAATCAAAACATTCATTTTGGATATAAATTGTTCATTGGATTTAGTATTTCGTATTCAGGAAAGGAGTTTGGAATCACCTAGGGAGATATTTGGCGCCCACTACGATGAAGGAAGGATCACGCGGTGTTCGGACCCCGATCCTGTGTGGGCGGCATTGGCGCAGCGATCTATTA
The DNA here is from genome assembly GCF_902652985.1 of Pecten maximus. Lineage (NCBI taxonomy): Eukaryota > Metazoa > Mollusca > Bivalvia > Pectinida > Pectinidae > Pecten > Pecten maximus. Next base: position 30,597,567 of record NC_047031.1, on the reverse strand, counting down.
ATAGATACCGGGAACTGGAGCGTGCTTCCGGTAGGTCCATTAGCGAGTTTACCATGACGGATAATCACATGTTCTAGGTTAACTCATTAATGTTTCTCATCTGTTTTAAATCATGCATAAATTAACTTGAAACCAAAACATCCATTTGAAAGGAATGTAAAAGACGTTATTCTCAATGATATTAAATCGGCTATAATGGTTCTCTTCGAACTCTAAATGTCTATGTACGATGCATTAATAAAACATCATTGCGTATTTCCTGTCGACAAGAGAGATATTTTTTGTCCTTTTGGAGAAGAAAACGTCGTTGAATTATAATAAAGTTTAATATTCAACGTTTATTTGTACAAAAGGTATCACAGTGCAGTGTATACGTCGTAACAGTTTCAAAAAACTAAAACCTCACATCATCATAAGATAGCATAGGCAGAGAGTTTACATTTAACCTGCCCCATTGCCATATGTGTTGATTGGGAGCGGAGTCCTTTATCCTCGAAGTTAGAACCAGATATTATATATAACTGTTACTGTTGAATTTAAACGTATCGATTGTTTAGAGAAACATGGGCGTATCTCCAACATGGAGAGCCAAGAAAAAGGGCCGAATCTCAATTATTTTCAATTCTTAGATTTTGGTTAATGACAATTCCAAGTGAGCTTTTCTTATAGAATATTTGTACTTTATATCAATTAGAAAGGTCGAATTCTTTTAAATCGCATAACATTTTAACAGAATTAGAATATTTCAGTTGACGCCCTTGTTCCTCCAAACAATCGATATGTACCGTTGTTTTAAACTTGTTTCACTCGTTCTGTACATATAAAGGTGTTGTATTTTACGTGGAGACTGGATGTCTGATGGCCGGACCAGCACAGGGCAAGTTTATGTCAGACACAAAGAGGACTGTCTCCTCCCAGAATATCCCCCACGAATACCTTACTCCAGAATTGTTAAAGACACGCCTCCCTTACCTGAACCTGCCGGACACAGACGAAGCGATTTACGAAACGACAAGAGCAGGATACATAAATCCGAGGGCATTGATAAATGCGCAGAAACGGGTAGCTATGGACAACAAATGTGACGTCATCGATGACGTTGTGTGTAAAGTATCACAGGAACACGTAAATGGAGTGTCTTTCATGTCAGTTCTTACAGAGGGAGGTCGAAGGATTGAGGCCAACAGAGTTCTCCTTGCAACCGGATCTTTCACTACTTTTAGAGACCTTCTACGCACAGGAACAGAACCGGAAGTGACACTGTGTCCGCTAGCTGTAGCCAAGGTCGAGGTCAGCGAAGAGGATGTAAAGCACCTAGAGTAAGTGTCTATCTTATGGTTATTCAGATTTTGACTCTCCATTTGACCTATTTCGAGTTTTCTCTGTCCAAACTAGCTACCAGCACTTTTAGGCCCTTAGCATCACTGACGAGTACTAGGAGGACGTAACAGCCTACTGCATGATGCAATTGAATTAATCTAGCTCAACTGTATCTAACTGTAAATTGTATTAAAAGGTTCCAATTTCCTATTTACTATATTGTTTAAGGTTTAGGATATATATATAACTTTATCAACGTCCAGACGGATGCCATCTATCCTGTACTACGGACACGGAGCGCCAGACTGGCCCGAAAATTACCCTCGCAGTCCGAAAAACCTCATTGGTATATATGTACTCCCGCCAATCAAGTACCCGGATGGTGAGTCTATAAATAGATAGCGATTGTAGCTGTTGTCCAAGGATTCGTGTAGAAGTGTATAATTGTGTTTCTGTAATGTCTGTGGTAGTTTTAGTGTTATCCTAACTATATATATTTTGTAATCCTCTTCACAAAAGAGTTCCCACTTTTGTCAACAGTGCCACAGTATTTTATTCTCGCACCTCAGACAGGTAAATCTGGCGCTATCAGTGCAGGATTTGTCTATCTCGCCCGATTTGCCTGGTACCTTTGGGTGATTTTTGGCGAAATTTTCACACAGCGATGTATTCATCCGCGCTTGGGATACATACCTCGAGAATCTGTGAACAAGTACGCATATTGCATAATTAATGTCAAGTATGACAACAACAAAAACAAACATCATCATTTGTTGATAACTCGTTTTAATGAGTCAGTCCGGAAATGTCTGCTCGGTCGATCAGTAAAATCTTCAACTTCAAAGTTGATGGAAACCATAGAAAAAAAAATTAGAAAAATATATAAATATTACGTAATTCATTCTAATGACGATCACATCGATAAAGGCTTCGGCGACCGTGTAGTATTTTACAAGGAACTTCTTTAACGGTTCAATCTACAATACGTTCCTTCTCAGCCAACACCAAGCATGCCATTTCAACCCATGTGTCTGTGTTTTATTACTATGAACCCAGACCCATCAACCGCAACCAAACAAAGTCACCCCAACTAGCTAGAGAAACAGCTGTATATGACACTAACATTACTGACGAGTCCCTATTATAACTAACAAATATTAGTATGAAACAGCTGTATGGTGTCCTTATTATAGGTGACAAATAATAGGATCAAACAGCTGTATGGTGTCCATGTTAAAACTGATAAATATTAGGATGAAACAGCTGTATGGTGTCCATATGAAAACTGACAAATATTAGGATGAAACAGCTGTATGGTGTCCTTATTATAAGTGACAAATATTAGGTTGAACGGCTGTATGATGTCCTTATTATAAGTGACAAATATTAGGTTGAACGGCTGTATGATGTCCTTATTATAAGTGACACATATTAGGTTGAACGGCTGTATGATGTCCTTATTATAAGTGACAAATATTAGGTTGAAACAGCTGTATGATGTCGATTTATATTCATTACTCGTCAATTGCTGTGCACATTACTGTTCAGATTTACTTCTCGTATGTTTGCAAAACTATAACTAGATTTGTACATAAAATAGACAAATGTGTTTCTGAATCTACAGGTAAATGTTATATAAAGCTCGGAAATTTCCACGACTCCGTGCCTCAAAGGTTGACGACTCTCGCGGAAGTGAAGGCGTGGTTCTGTGGGGAAGGGGTATCATCACTTGTGACCAAATCAGCTCGTCTGATCAACGCCATGACGAAAGGTGAAGCTTTATTTAAATATATGTCTGTCGTTACCGTTCACTGTTGTGTATCCCACACTTCCCTAAGTATACTATTATATAACTTAGATATCAGACTTAATGATCCTTTACATCAGTCATTACGATATATTCTACCATGTTTGCTATGCAACGCCAGTTTTGATTGGTTTAAAACCATGTATTATTTTCCAATAACCCACGCTCGTGCCAATAATACATGGTAGTGAGTCATGGCTGTTACAATTTTATATACCTAATATTCTCCCGTTTTATAAAAAAAGGTTATTTTAGCCGATTGGGCTAATAGGTTAGTCTTCCAAAAAAAAAATTATCACGACGCGAGTTCGAATCCTACGGAGGCCCTCCTTTTTTCTTTTTTTTACTTTTTTTTTTATCCCTTTTCTTTCTTTTCAAAATCAATGCCATATGATAGATGCTGTTGATCGTAGTACTGTATTGCCTGTATATTTCATCAGCAAATAATGCAATCCCTAAAAAATTAATTACAAGGTTTTCTCGGGGTTTCTTTGCTGTTTTTCTATTAGAAAGAGGTCGATCTCGGAACTAAACAGTACATGGTAGAATAGAAATAATCAACTTTGAATCGTGTATTGTTGCAGGATATACAACTCGGACTCGGATATTTTGCAATTTTAATTAATAACTCAGGCCTGCGGCCTTCGTTATTAATTTAATTGCAAAATATCCTCGTCCTCGTTTTATATCCTGCAACAATACACGAATCATCGTTAATTCTTTCTTAAATAATATTCAAAAACCCGCTAGCTTCCATCTACCACAACAGTAGAAAATATATTGCGCAACCTAGAGGTGAAAACAGATTATATCAAGGAATGTGGTTACCACACATTTAGCCCCTAGCATCACTGACGAGTCCTAGAAGGACGAAACAGCAGTATGATGTCCCTAGCATCACTGACCAGTTCTAGAAGGACGAAACAGTTGTATGATGTCCCTGACATCACTGACGAGTCTTAAAATGATAAAACAGATGCCCGCTGCAATGCAGATTTTCATACCTCATACTTATTATCTTACTAAATTCATTTTTTTTATTTATTTATCTTTTAAATACAATGTAACATATTAACACAGCTGACGAAGGATGCCAACTCGTGACTCGTGCCCTGACATGGTCTTGAACTCGAACACATAGTTTATACCGTTAAGCCACACCGGCGACACCAAGATTTAAAGTTTATTTTTTTCAAATAGAGAAAAAGTGACAACATAATGTACAATACAAGATCAAGTGATGTCAACATTTATTTGGCCATGTTCTTCTGTTCAGGTATAAAGCCGCTATCCTACCACGGAGACCAGTGTGTGATCATGGAGACACCCACCAATCGTCCGTACATTGACCTCGTCCATCCTGGCCTCGGTGTGGCTATCGGAGGCAATGGCTACGCCGCCAAATCCAGTGACGAGATCGGACGCATCGCAGCCATGTTGGTCCTTAAAGGAGAATGGGATTCTGATCTTCCGGCCGAGTCATTCAAACTACGACTAAAACCTAAGAATAAACCACAGTCCAAGATTTAATGTTAATTTTCCAAAAATGGAGGCAAAGGACGAAATACTGTACAGTACCAAGATCACGTGATTTCTACTCAGACATGTTTCTGGGGAGACGCGTCATAACCGTTTGTAGTGGGATTGCTTATGACAGCACGTTCGGTTTTCACAAAAATGTGACTTGAAACAGTTTTTTTTTTCTTTTTCTTTTTCTTTTAGTTTTTTCAAGCGTCTTGTTGAAGAAATGTAATCTAAATCCTTCTAGTTCTTCAATGTTGTAGCAGTTTGACGTCACATTGACAAGGTATTGGCTACTGACGCTAACAGCGAAGCAGATATCGCAGATAATGTGTAGTCCCTTATATATATTTTACTTTCTGCCCTTAAGGATTTATCACATCATGTGCCCCCTAGCATCACTGGCTTGTCATGGAAAGACGAAACTAAAATCGAATCTAGAATTTCTATTTATTTTCAAATAAAAAAAAAATACTGTTGAAACATACACGTCTTGATAAAAAATTGAATTATTCGACATTGCTCCTACCAAAAAAATTCAAAGATGTAGGAATGAGGGGGAAAATTACACATTCGGTTGTTAAGCAAGATAATAGCAATCATAAGTTGAAATTGGGTGAAGGTTTAAAAAGAAATTGTAGATGGGTATGTTTTAAGAACGTATCTAGTATAGAATGGACAGAGACCTTCGATATTATTACAACATTGATGTAGTTGTCCTACCTCAGATGATCACTTAGTTACCTCCCCTGTCTTGTTATATTGTGTAAACTTTATTAAAATACTCTTTACCGAATTCGCATTTTCCTGTTTTAACACTTTTTATTACCATCTTATACACGTTACATTAGACGACTCCTCGGTAGGGCATAGAAATGAACACGTTGTATGACTCCTAAATGGCGACATACTTTGGGAACGTTTCACTTTTTTGATTAGGTGATTTATAATGTCTCCTTTACACTGCATCACGTTTGGGGCTTGAATTCTATCTTAACATTTTTGACAATCATCAGTTAACAAAAATGATTTAAAATCAAAGAATACCATCATCACTAATATCCCAAATTAATCCGCCTCTGACCAATCATGCCAAGAGAGCAAGATATATATTATTGGTGCTATCTTCGGGTATCAAACTAATGAGGCTCGTTGTCCCAACATAAGTAATTGTTCCAAATTGCAAACAAAGAAATTGATTCAGTTTAATAATTCAAATTTATTCAAATTTCAACAATACATTATCCTTCTTATGACACATATGTTCTTTAGTTTGGTAAGTATCAAAGTATATATCACAACCAGTATTTAATTCAAGCGTGACGTTTCGCTGGCTACAATACAAAGTGCAGCTTACTTAACAATGGACAGTTGTCACAGAAACGTCACACTTAAATCCTATACTGGTTGTCATATATCAAAAATTTATTCACAAAACATTTTCTACAAGTTCGCTGTTCCTGCAAAATATGTCATCTAGGCTTATACTCATTAATAGAGAAATACTGATACGGTATATTAATTTATGACAAGGATAAAAAAGATCTAATTAAAAAAAACAGTATAACCGGGAGAATTATCGTGTAAATATAATACAAATATATAATTCGTATCTGTGCAATTGGTCAGAATATTTGGCCGAGTGCAATAGAACATCAGTCGGTTACCAGTACCGAGAGTGAAAAATTCTGGACTGTTACACAGACACCCATGATATATTATGTACTTGTTTTATTACATAATCACTCAAACACACTTAGAAACAGTGAAACCTCGACGTCCCTGTAGGCCAAGAAGTCGCCATGACTGTCGTCTGCCAGTGTTGACATCTAAGTGACTTAGACGCTTGAAAGGGTAAGACTAAATTCCGAAACCCCATACGGTGTTTAGTAGTTCGTACATGACTGTGCAATATTGATTTTAGCCGTGCGATAGTTCAAAATATAGCTTATGCGTATAGTTAAGGAAAATCAAACACATTATTTAATAAAAAGCAATATGGCATTTCTGTAAAATGGTACTTTAACCAACAAGGAGGCACGTTTAAAGAACTGGCCAAAATAAACCAAAATAAGTGTTACATCTCCGCTTGGTTGCCTTAAACTTACTTGCGGCCTATTATAGAGGATTGAATGCATTTAACAAGTAGACTTCAATAAGTCATATCACCGGGTAGTTATAGTTTGTCGAGTGTTCAATTATTTTGACCAGTTAAAAAAAAAAACAGAGAAAGCTAGATCAACAAAACAAAGTGCGGACAACATGTTATTTGTATTTAGGCCTTTTAAATGGTACATTGTGAATCTAATGACAGATATTTGAATGTGTATGACACATTTGTTATATGTTCAAATTAACGAAACAACAGGATACACAATCTACAGTTCAGTTTGTATGTATAAACCAGCGAGTCATTCATGATAGGTTACGTCACGTCCGGATAATTAAGGGTACCTATTTTCCTTTCTTCAGCGTTGTACTCTATATATTCATACACACACCCATTACATCTACACAAACAAAAATATCTTATAGCCGGTTATACATTTAATCTTCCGCGTACATTTCAAGTATTCACACAAACACAGTGCTCATAAGTACAACGTAATATATTCACATTCATGTTTGATTGTTTCACGTTGGGTTATCGCTGGTCTGTCGGTGAGGACTGTAAGGTTGAAGAAACGGAATGTGGCGAAAAATCCGGATTTTCTGTTGTAATTTTGATACCAATGGTACATCGTACACTGATTTGTGTTTATCTATCTGACTTCCGCTTCCGGGTTTGAATGATGGCATATCATCCATACCTCTCTCCTTCCTTGATCCTACAATCAATCATTGTTTATTAGCGTTTACACTCTCATGAATAATTGTATAATCATTGTCATCGATATGATTATATAGATAATTTCAGAAGTAGGACTACAAAAGAGCTTCATTCTTAATTGTTTATCCTTATATAATTCGTACAATTCGTATGGAAGAGTTAGCTATGTATCACAGTTTGGATCCGTTGAGGAGACACCGACATCCAATTATATATTCGGACAGACACCAACAGCTATGTAATATGAGGACATTTGTCAAGGGGACACCAACGGTCAAGTTATATGAGGACGGGTGTCAAGGAGACACCAACAACTATGTTATATGAGGACGGGTGTCAAGGAGACACCACCAGCTATGTTATATGAGGACGGATGTCAATGAGACACCAACAGCCAAGTTATATGAGGACGGGTGTCAAGGAGACACCAACAGTCAAGTTATATGAGGACGGGTGTCAAGGAGACACCAATAGTGAAGTTATATGAGGACGGATGTCAATGAGACACCAACAGCCAAGTTATATGAGGACGGATGTCAAGGAGACACCAACAGTGAAGTTATATGAGGACGGATGTCAAGGAGACACCAACAGTGAAGTTGTATGAGGACGGATGTCAATGAGACACCAACAGCCAAGTTATATGAGGACGGATGTCAAGGAGACACCAACAGTCAAGTTATATGAGGACGGATGTCAATGAGACACCAACAGTCAAGTTATATGAGGACGGATGTCAATGAGACACCAACAGCCAAGTTATATGAGGACGGATGTCAATGAGACACCAACAGCCATGTTATATGAGGACGGATGACAATGAGACACCAACAGCCATGTTATATGAGGACGGATGACAATGAGACACCAACAGCTATGGTATATGAGGACGGATGTCAAGGAGACACCAACAGCTATGTTATATGAGGACGGATGACAATGAGACACCAACAGTGAAGTTGTATGAGGACGGATGTCAATGAGACACCAACAGCCATGTTATATGAGGACGGATGACAATGAGACACCAACAGTGAAGTTGTATGAGGACGGATGACAATGAGACACCAACAGCCATGTTATATGAGGACGGATGACAATGAGACACCAACAGCTATGGTATATGAGGACGGATGTCAAGGAGACACCAACAGCTATGTTATATGAGGACGGATGACAATGAGACACCAACAGTGAAGTTGTATGAGGACGGATGTCAATGAGACACCAACAGCCAAGTTATATGAGGACGGATGTCAAGGAGACACCAACAGTGAAGTTGTATGAGGACGGGTGTGTAGGGAGACGCCAACAGTCAGGGTTATATGAGGACGGGTGTCAAGGAGACACCAACAGCCAAGTTATATGAGGACGGGTGTCAAGGAGACACCAATAGTGAAGTTATATGAGGACGGGTGTCAAGGAGACACCAACAGCCAAGTTATATGAGGACGGATGTCAAGGAGACACCAACAGTCAAGTTATATGAGGACGGGTGTCAAGGAGACACCAACAGCCAAGTTATATGACGAGAAAACCATGAGTGGTACAAAGATACCTTTAACAGTGTTGTCCAGAATGATGGAGGTTAGTCCCGCCACAAACATCTGTGTCCCGAGGAGGAGTCTGAGTACCTGGTCTAGGGAGGCGTTACCTGTATACCGGTAAATATGTATTGTTAACTTAGCGTGTGACGTGTAATCATAAATAGATTTATCCAGTTAGGCAAAACAACAAAATTGAGAATGTCTATCAGCTCAGGAAACAATCCGAATGTTTCCATTTTTTTTTTTTTTTCTGTGCATACTAAGTTTGTCTCCAAACAGCTGAAATACTCAGAGATTCTTAAGCCTAACAACTATTTTCAAAATGATTATAAGAAAAAAAAACTAAAAACCACAAAACAATTTGTTCCTTATTTGGGTATATGGTAGGTCTCGTGAACTCGCGGTTTATCTTATTCGATACGTACTCTGTCAATTGTGGCACTGCTGTGTATTTTACGTCATGATTTACTCGCGCAATGTTACATTTATTTTCTGACGCTATTTCATATCTTGTCAACCCACTTACCCGTATTAATGGTGTCACTATTGAGTTTCAACCATTCGGAAGTGGTCAAGCCAACGTATAACGATGTGCCCAGTACTGCGAGATTCCGAGTAGACGATAGATTAATCCTCTGTAGCGAAGATAATCCTATGGCTAACAGAAGGCCGAAGGTGACTACGGTCACACCACCCATCACCGGATCCGGAAGTGACGCCATCACAGCGCCGAATTTACCGATAACTCCGAAGAGCATGCAAATGATTCCTGCTAAAATCATTACACTCCGACTAGCTACCTGGATAATTAAGGAACGGTTTAAGATTTTTTTTGCAATGGAACACAGCGCTATCGACACGTCAATGATGTAATGACAAATAACCAGACATGCATATTGAATTTATTTTAGTAATGTAAGTATATACAATGCATTGATTATTTGAAGCAATGAAAAAAAATATCCAAAAACAATAGAATTTCCGACATACCACCTGCTTCCTTACAAAAATACATCAGTGAGCAGTTTTAATGCCAAGCTTTAACATAGCATTCTAATATTTCTTTTTACAGCAGAAACAAAACCCTGAAAATTGGTTGCATAATCGAAGTCCTTACCTGTGTGAGTTTGATGATAACGACGTTATCAGTATATGACGTAGTAGCGTGCCCGGCCCCCAGGGCTCCCGCCACCACCCCCATGATGCCCTCCGTCAGTATCCCACGGTTGACAGCGTGACGGGGTGGGGGGAAGGTCCCCGTGGCCCGGGAGATGATCATGTAATCCCCGATGGACTCTACGTTTGAGGCTAGGTATGAACTGATAAATCCGATGAAGACCGCTGTGTTGAATCGTATAGGACCAAACTGACCTGGAAGTGACGTCATGAGATTAGTTTACAGCCAGGTAACCAAACAGAAACATCCCGGTCGAAAATCCCGACCCACACGTAACGAGTCATATTCGCGTCGTTCCGAGTGGCGATTTTACAAGCAAGTTACAGGCAAGTTATTTTAGTTCATTTCAAATTAAGAAAATAGGTTTCTGCCAGACATTATATTTGTTAGATATTCATAATGTATAGAATACAGATTCTAGCTCCGTAGTTAACAAAAAAGGAATCTTCCTCATCATGTCAATTAAAGGTCATGTGACAGGAGTCACATTTGCAGAGTTCCGAATGGGCGTTACCTGGGTATGGGAAGAAGAACCATGGTGACAGGGATATCAGATCTCCGCGCGTGTCTGTCCGGGCACGATAGGCGGGGTCACTGGGGTCATCAGGTAACACACCTGTCAAGGTCAGGATCCCACATACCGCCCACATAAGTATCACTGAAATGAAAATCTAACGCACACAAACAATGACGTCAGTCATAGAAAGAACATAAACAGTTATGTCAGAACACATGATCAATGACGTCATTTGTGGCAACGGAATATTAATCTCTGATCGACTCAGTTAACTGGACATCAAAACTCATGACATCGTTAAAGGCGTCAGTAACGTCAAACACCATTAATGGCGTAGGTAATGTCAAATATTTATGATTTCAAACTATGACGTGTCATGAATCTCCACAGCAAAATCATGAGAAAGAAATATATTGTGTTTTCAAAATTCATAATTAAAGAAATGCAATGTTCTGTAAGGTTCTTTAGCCGACTTAGTGGTGAAGCTTGACTTACCGGAAATATCTCAAAAAATGGTAATTTTGTACTTTTTGACGACTCGGAAACATCGGTCTTCTTCTTCCTGTCGCATTGCATTGTGGGTATGGTGACGAATATTCGTGAGAGGTACATAATACAAAGAATCATTATCAGCGCGCAGCTGTAAAAATAAAAGATGCTTGTTGAGATAAAGAAATGAATAAGATAAAACATTCGTCAACAAATATGGATAAGAGAACATCCTCCGATGAAGTATTATATATGTGACATAATCTGTTATAAAGAACGATAATCACTGTACACGTGTTCATCATATACCGGTATCAATGTCACTGACCAGAGAGCGACCGGAAGGTACGTGCTACAGTAGGTTATAGGTATCTGGTACAAAGATAGGGCGATCGACGATATCGTTACACAAACTGTGATGGGGCCCACTAGGTTCACCACGTATCCCAGAAGGCCAGTCGCGCCAAGGAACACTTCCGTTATAACACCGGAAACCATCAAACTTCCTTGTAGCTAAATAAAAACACAAAAAAATGGAAGATGCCCTAAAAGATAAATAAATAATAAACATGTTTCTTTCTGTAGAAAATGTTGTCTCGAGATAACTTCGTTCTTACTGCCCGGAATCTACATTATTTAACGTGACAACACTTTAATTCTGTTTAGATAAAAGTGTCGTTTCATGTTTCAGAGATTAAAGTACTTTTCATTAGAAATCACCGTTAATGTCGCAATGTTGTATCGGCGTAGCTTTACAAAAACAATAGGGAAAATACCATGCAAACGAAACCACATATCTAAATCAAAATCGATAAACTTTAGGTAAAATACGAACGAAATATATAAATATGGACATTTAAAAGGAGGATATGACCAGATGTTTCTGAAGCTCTTCTGTTTCTAGATGAAATCTGGATTGAGTTCTTTTTATGTGATTTTATTCTTGTTTACAGTGCATTAGGTATTTTCCATTCTTTGCACGAACAACAACAGTTAGATGTTTTATGTATTATTTTTGTTAATTCTTTACCTGCGTAACCCGGAAGTAAACCATATCCTGATTTGTCGCCATGGTAACATTCTGAACCACAGTCTGATTAGTTGACATCGTAACTGAAATAAAAAAATTGAGTAAAAGGTTTATAACATAATACTTCAAAGACAATGCACGTGTTTTCAATTACAATGTTTGCGTTTATTGCTGAGGTCCACTTGGAGTTTCAATATTGGCCATGAATGTATTAGAAATAAGCTTGGTTATAATTTAGTTAAAAAATCTAAAAAAAAATCTAAAAAAAAACAGAATCATGGATTATATGTTGGAAGAAAATTCACCCAAATCAAGGTCGCTCACGAAGAGCTGTTATAAGCTAAACTTGTGTTCGATATTGTTCATTTAATGCCAGAATTAATATTTGATCAAATTAAACTCACCCGAATCAATGTCACTTGCGCTATTAGAAGACCTGTATGAGCCAAACCTGTGTTCAATATTGTTCATTTTAGACAAGAATTAATATTTTATAAAATGAAGCTCACCTAAATCTATGTTGTCTGTGGTGTCACACGTCCATACTCCGGCCGTCTTCATGGACATAAGGGGTGCCAGGAACGCACCGGAAACACCTTGAAGGATGGGAAGTCTGCCATCAAAACAACAATGTACTTTACAAGTTCTTGAAATAAGATGTTTAGAGCTTCAGTCCTATGCATGTCCATGTCAATTTGTATGTTATAAACCGATTTTGAATTTATTAAACCTTTATATTTGAACTTAAAATCAATATTTTCTCATTTGTTCAGTAAAACGTAGATCCAATGAATACAAACTGGTAAGTTGTTGTTTACTATAGTTCTCGTCCTTTCTACTACCGATGAGTTTAAATTTGTAAATTCGTATGAAGGCATGGATGAAGAATAAATGGTCAGCCTGTAGCATAGTCTTAATATCGGCAATGGCAATACATGTTGATTTGTATCAGAAAAGCGGAGCTAACTCGGTCATAGATGATCCAGTTAATGAAAGCGGCCGACAACTCCGTCAAGTAACTAGGTGTAACAACACCATTTCCGTGTATTATCTGATAAATAGGTTAATTTATTATCAAATAAATCCAGTTTTTATTTATTCAATAGAACATTTCCTATTTGCCCGTTCAATACAATATAGCCTTGAAATCAAATCTTTAAGAATAATTCCGAATGACATTCGTATACAGGTATTTACCCATGACGATTGGTAAACTCATTAAGATACTCTTCAAACATCGCTATTCTGTTACAATATCAACATTAAACATCGTTGCATTCATTAGATAATTAAACGCTTATCAGATTGTATTTATTGTCAATATAAATGCAATCTGGGTGACAGATAAATAGAATGGTGTCTGTCTATCGTAAAAGTATTTTTAAAATATCATATCGTCAACTTACACGGACATATATTATGAACGTGACGTCAGAAATTTACCTTATTCCCAAAGCGCTCTGCACTACCGTCGTCAGTCCTACCACAAATACAGATGTACAGAAAAGCTTGGCTCTGATTGGATCGTTCCTGTCTGCGCATGCGAGGTCCGCGATCGTCATACTAACGAGAAGGTTCAATCCAAACGATAACATCACATTCTGTGGACAAATCGGGATGTTTGTTACTCCAAATAACGTAATTATCTAATTCATGTGACTGGATTACCTGCCGTAGTTTTTCTTCTCTCCGCTAGGCTTCGCTTCGAAAATATAATTCGTATTCATGAGCGCAGCCTAGCGGAGAGAAATGGTACTAAAGCATGTACTCCAGTCTAATTCATGCGTATTTTGATAAAACTGGTTACGTGACATAAAACTAAAATACCATAAATCCTTCACATTCCTGATGTTATAGATACGTTGCCCGGATACTAGGTGATTCCTAAGATACGTTGCCCGGATACTAGGTGATTCCTAAGATACGTTGCCCGGATACCAGGTGATTCCTAAGATACGTTGCCCGGATACTAGGTGATTCCTAAGATACGTTGCCCGGATACTAGGTGATTCCTAAGATACGTTGCCCGGATACTAGGTGATTCCTAAGATACGTTGCCCGGATACTAGGTGATTCCCAAGATACGTTGCCCGGATACTAGGTGATTCCTAAGATACGTTGCCCGGATACTAGGTGATTCCTAAGATACGTTGCCCGGATACTAGGTGATTCCTAAGATACGTTGCCCGGATACTAGGTGATTCCTAAGATACGTTGCCCGGATACTAGGTGATTCCTACCGACTCGGCGATGGGGAATTTCTATTCAGCTCATTCTGTATGGCGTTAGCCTAGTTAGTTACATTGTATTTGTCTTTTGGTTTTGTTTTTGTGGGGTTATTTTTGTTGTTGTTTGTTGGGTTTTTTTCGTATATACTAGATACATTGTGCTCAATAGGCAAAGCGGAACCCTTGGACTTTGATGATGTACAAGGTTTCACGTGTTTATTATGAGTTCTAGATACACATTGCACATCTTGAGCCCAACTGAGATTTCAATGTGTTCATCACTGGCCATTTTGAATCTGGTAAATATATTAAAGTGGAAAGTGTGGTTTATGTAAGGAATTTTGTAACACAACCAATGAATGTTCATACGTGACGTTTCGATGACGTAACTAGTCATTGATACGTCACGTATACGCATTCATTGGTTGTGCTGCGAAAATATTTTGTATTTTTGCTTTAAAAATGATTTCAGACTGAATCATTTCCTTTTTGTAAAAGAAAAAAACAAAAAAGGAAAAAAAAAAAAAAAAAAAAAAAAATCAAGCGTATACTAAAAAAACATATCAGCGATGGGCCCTCCGATAACTCATGTTAATATTGTAAACACTGACACGTATTTAGATCAGATATTCTGTAAATTCTAATTATAAGCTACGCCCATATTCAAAAGATTCTCTATGACACATTTTAAATAGACAAGCGAAGTATTGGGAATATGTAACTATTATCGTGATCTCATTCACAAAAGAATGAAATGTAATCCTCCACATCATTCGGTAAGAAAATCACTACACCACAGTAGCAGCCACTTCCCCATAAAGTAAATGTAAGGGCATTTTAGAGAGTTAAAATTTCACGTATTTCTGAAATGACAAATGTCTACTCGTCGCAGACCTATCTACCACTCTCCCCGAGAAAAGCAAATAGAAAATGGCGACAAAGAAGCGAACACAAGATTGACAGAATGAGGGCAAAATACAAATATAATGTATGTATTAACACTATGTTGACTTTCGTATAGACCTTAAAGATACTATTGGAGATGACTTTGATACATCAATTTATATTTTTGAATGATTTGTAGGAATGTCTGAAAAACTTCAAGAGAGATATATTTTCAATGGGTCGCTAGTTCGAGTCCCGTTACGGTGGTCTAGTGGAAGGACCCAAGGCTATGTGACCGAAAGGTTACTGGTTCGAGACCCGGAACGGCGCAATACATGTACATTGAATCCGTGAACAATATACGTTACACCGTTATGTTCCAGCCGACTCAGCTGTAAATGAGAACGTCTTAGGGCAGTACAAGAAATGCCGTGTAAACTGTTAGCGAATATAACCACCGATAATAATTTATGAATCACTTTGAGATGGCTATGGTGTGATATAGCAGTATATAGAACTCCAAACTATTTTTATTTAGAACCAGGTCAGTTAAATGGTTATGTCAAATGTACCTGCACAGCTAGAATTAATGACAATCCAAATGGCGGGTGTTCTCTGACATTGTAACGCAATGGCGGAACATCCGGGTCTTTTGTTGCCTCGTTCTGAGTTTCCTCTTCTCCATCCGGTAATATGGATGCTTTCTCTGTCATTACACTCCCTTTTATGATCAATGGTTCGTATCTGTGATCAACATTACAGATCTTTGTCTCGTTCTCCATGCTGCAATAAGGTCACGTGAGCATGCATAAATGTCTTTTTAAAATTGTCAAAAGAGGAACATGGAGACATGGTTTATCATTTAGTATGTATGATATATGCAACATCATGCGAAATTTGAGAACATTGAAATTTGAGGTCAATGAACCTGAACTGTCGTGTACATGTATATGAAAAGGTTATCTGCACTAGTTAAATATACCTTGTCCCAGTTTTGTCAGTACATATTAATTTTTGAAAACTAATTGTTTTTTAGGAAATTCCTCAACTTCAAGAATGCTGGTCAAACTTGGGCCGGTCTTATCGTTTAAGGTAAAAGTAGCATAACCTTTCTAAAATTAAACTATGGTGATAAGGTATTCATGGTCAATATAAATGCCAGAGCCTTGTAGGCAAACGTGATACCCAGGAAACACGAGTGGTTGTTGTAAGTATTTATTTTAAACTCGTATTTTTGTAACTTTTGAAAAATAACTAACTCGAGTGAAAGACATACAATATACAACCACTCGTTGTAGGCATGGTGATATACAGTCACGGAGGAGTATTAAAAAAGAATAGTCCTCTGTCTCAAAAAAACAATTATTAATTCTGAAATAATACAAAATCAAAAATGCCTCTTACCTTTTTTGGCAAATAAGAATATGGTCCTTTTACGACAGAAACATGACCGCGTGTTTTGGTGTCAGGAACCTGCACTGATAATTCAGCCGTACATCTAGGCTAACGTATTTAAAATCAGCCAATCAGATGCACCCTCTTATTCGTGTATTACAATGTTTCATGACCAGGTATCACAGCCATTGATTAAGGGTAGTACCGAATGATGTTTATTCATGGCGTGTTGTAATGTTACGACTTTTTAAAGTTGTATGTTGTGTGTGAAAGTGTGGAGGATGAGTTCAATGATCTAATGTCCAATAATGGTTTTATTCTGTATGGTTTACTGGTACAATGGGCGGTTCTGTCCGACATCTGGCTGACACACCAATAGTGCGGCCATTGTGGGAGCTGACCCACTCTCCCAGTCTGTGTGTCCAGTCTGTGTGTAATTCTGTAATCATCTATACTGTTATATAAGTGACCACCTAGAAGTGACCTAATCTTGTCTGGAATATCTCATTCAATGTATAACATAGATATAATTATAACCTTTATGCTATGTTGACATTGCCGTTTCAAGGTCACGATAACCCCTGTCTATTTGTACTGACATGTACGCCAGACAACGTTCTCTACTAGCATTAGGTTCGTCTAAAGGATATTTCTGATAATGAACTGATGAATATAGCTAATATTAAAACACTAATGAAAGTACCCTTATAAGAATAAATAACACCACCATTTGTCCTCCTTGTTATAAAAGTAAATATTATGTTTTGGAAAAGTGTTGTTTATCGAATAAACACTGCAATAATTGTATGTTTGAGATATTGCTATTGTTGGTCGGTTGGCACAGTGGTATGACACTCGGCTTTCACATCAACGACCGGGGTTTGATTCCCTCAGACGACCAAATGTATAGGCATTTGATTAGATTTATTCTCGAACAGAAATAATCTCCTAAATAAAATTGTCTTTTACTGATAAATCTAAACTCGTCTCCAATCTTCCCATGCTAACAAATACTGAAACTCGTCTTTATAACAAATAGTGAAACTCGTCTTTATAACAAATAGTGAAACTCGTCTTTATAATAAATAGTGAAACTCGTCTTTATAATAAATAGTGAAACTCGTCTTTATAATAAATAGTGAAACTCGTCTTTATAATAAATAGTGAAACTCGTCTTTATAATAAATAATGAAACTCGTCTTTATAATAAATAGTGAAACTCGTCTTTATAATAAATAGTGAAACTCGTCTTTATAATAAATAGTGAAACTCGTCTTTATAATAAATAGTGAAACTCGTCTTTATAACAAATAGTGAAACTCGTCTTTATAACAAATAGTGAAACTCGTCTTTATAATAAATAGTGAAACTCGTCTTTATAATAAATAGTGAAACTCGTCTTTATAATAAATAATGAAACTCGCCTTAATAACAAATAGTGAAACTCGTCTTTATAACAAATAGTGAAACTCGTCTTTATAACAAATAGTGAAACTCGTCTTTATAACAAATAGTGAAACTCGTCTTAATAACAAATAGTGAAACTCGTCTTTATAATAAATAGTGAAACTCGTCTTTATAATAAATAGTGAAACTCGTCTTAATAACAAATAGTGAAACTCGTCTTTAAAACAAATAGTGAAACTCGTCTTTATAACAAATAGTGAAACTCGTCTTTATAATAAATAGTGAAACTCGTCTTTATAACAAATAGTGAAACTCGCCTTTATAATAAATAGTGAAACTCGTCTTTATAATAAATAGTGAAACTCGTCTTTAAAACAAATAGTGAAACTCGTCTTTATAACAAATAGTGAAACTCGTCTTTATAATAAATAGTGAAACTCGTCTTTATAACAAATAGTGAAACTCGCCTTTATAATAAATAGTGAAACTCGTCTTTATAATAAATAGTGAAACTTGTCTTTATAACAAATAGTGAAACTCGCCTTTATAATAAATAGTGAAACTCGTCTTTATAACAAATAGTGAAACTCGTCTTTATAATAAATAGTGAAACTCGTCTTAATAACAAATAGTGAAACTCGTCTTTATAACAAATAGTGAATCTCGTCTTTATAACAAATAGTGAACCTCGTCTTTATAATAAATAATGAAACTCGCCTTAATAACAAATAGTGAAACTCGTCTTTATAACAAATAGTGAAACTCGTCTTTATAACAAATAGTGAAACTCGTCTTTATAACAAATAGTGAAACTCGTCTTAATAACAAATAGTGAAACTCGTCTTTATAATAAATAGTGAAACTCGTCTTTATAATAAATAGTGAAACTCGTCTTAATAACAAATAGTGAAACTCGTCTTTAAAACAAATAGTGAAACTCGTCTTTATAACAAATAGTGAAACTCGTCTTTATAATAAATAGTGAAACTCGTCTTTATAACAAATAGTGAAACTCGCCTTTATAATAAATAGTGAAACTCGTCTTTATGATAAATACTGAAACTCGTCTTAATAATAAATAGTGAAACTCGTCTTTATAATAAATAGTGAAACTTGTCTTTATAACAAATAGTGAAACTCGTCTTAATAACAAATAGTGAAACTTGTCTTTATAATAAATAGTGAAACTCGTCTTTATAATAAATAATGAAACTCGTCTTTATAATAAATAGTGAAACTCGTCTTTATAATAAATAGTGAAACTCGTCTTTATAATAAATAG
Organism: Pecten maximus; assembly: GCF_902652985.1. Taxonomy (NCBI): domain Eukaryota; kingdom Metazoa; phylum Mollusca; class Bivalvia; order Pectinida; family Pectinidae; genus Pecten; species Pecten maximus. The sequence goes on along the minus strand of NC_047031.1, from coordinate 30,578,132 downwards.
TGAAACTCGTCTTTATAACAAATAGTGAAACTCGTCTTAATAACAAATAGTGAATCTCGTCTTTATAATAAATAGTGAAACTCGTCTTTATAATAAATACTGAAACTCGTCTTAATAATAAATAGTGAAACTCGTCTTTATAATAAATAGTGAAACTTGTCTTTATAACAAATAGTGAAACTCGTCTTAATAACAAATAGTTAAACTCGTCTTAATAACAAATAGTGAAACTCGTCTTAATAACAAATAGTGAAACTCGTCTTAATAACAAATAGTGAAACTCGTCTTTATTATAAATAGTGAAACTCGTCTTAATAACAAATAGTGAAACTCGTCTTAATAACAAATAGTGAAACTCGTCTTTATAATAAATAGTGAAACTTGTCTTTATAACAAATAGTGAAATTCGTCTTAATAACAAATAGTGAAACTCGTCTTTATAACAAATAGTGAAACTCGTCTTAATAACAAATAGTGAAACTCGTCTTTATAATAAATAGTGAAATTCGTCTTTATAATAAATAGTGAAACTCGTCTTAATAACAAATAGTGAAACTCGTCTTAATAACAAATAGTGAAACTCGTCTTAATAACAAATAGTGAAACTCGTCTTAATAACAAATAGTGAAACTCGTCTTTATAATAAATAGTGAAACTTGTCTTTATAACAAATAGTGAAATTCGTCTTAATAACAAATAGTGAAACTCGTCTTTATAACAAATAGTGAAACTCGTCTTAATAATAAATAGTGAAATTCGTCTTTATAATAAATAGTGAAACTCGTCTTAATAACAAATAGTGAAACTCGTCTTAATAACAAATAGTGAAACTCGTCTTTATAATAAATAGTGAAACTTGTCTTTATAACAAATAGTGAAATTCGTCTTAATAACAAATAGTGAAACTCGTCTTTATAACAAATAGTGAAACTCGTCTTAATAACAAATAGTGAAACTCGTCTTTATAATAAATAGTGAAATTCGTCTTTATAATAAATAGTGAAACTCGTCTTAATAACAAATAGTGAAACTCGTCTTTATAACAAATAGTGAAACTCGTCTTAATAACAAATAGTGAAACTCGTCTTTATAATAAATAGTGAAATTCGTCTTTATAATAAATAGTGAAACTCGTCTTAATAACAAATAGTGAAACTCGTCTTAATAACAAATAGTGAAACTCGTCTTAATAACAAATAGTGAAACTCGTCTTAATAACAAATAGTGAAACTCGTCTTTATAACAAATAGTGAAACTTGTCTCCAACCTTTCCATTCTAACAATGTGTTCAAATTCTATTGTCTCGCGCAACATTATTCCACTTCCTGTTTCAATTATTAATTCGTGGTTAGTTGTTCTAATTTTACAAAGTGTAATCCGGTCTCTATCATATAGCTGTTCAAGATAATTTTCGAATTCTAAGATTTTCTTAAATATCCTGTAACACACAGATTTAAAAGAATAAATAAGATCGCTTTTCCACTTTTGAATATACTGATCGTTTAAAATCTATTTGACTGTCAACTTCTGTGCTCCCCGGGTATAGGCCCCTCACGCGCTTCCATTCGGTCCACCAAGAGCGATATAACTTGTGACGCAATGGTTGTAAAATAAATATTAATTATTATTTAGGATCAGATTACGTCAGATTCCAAAGTCTACGTGAGTTTGTTTACTGGGACTTGATGTAACAACATGGAGAAGTTTTTTTGTCTACATCACGTATCAGAAAAGAGATAAAGTATTCTCTCGTATAATCGTAAATTTATGTGACCATGCAAATCAAGGCATATGTCACGTCACGCCAACGGTACCCAATAGGTCGATAGGATTCACCTATTCTAGTAAGTGTAATCTTTATAAGTATCTAATTAAGGATTGAATAAAGTTATGTTGAGGTGTATGGGGGTATAAACCTCAATAGGTCTTGAGACAAATTCAATGAACTGCGAAGCAGTTCATAATAAATTTGTCTCAAGACCTATTGAGGTTTATACCCCCATACACCTCAACATCACTTTATTCAATCCTTATATTAATATTTTTTTGATATTTTTGTATAATATTTTGTCCTTGACAAATAGGGACTTGTGCAAGTCTACCACGAAACTGACCGAAATGTACGTCATCACTCTTTGTCTACATATGGTTATTACTTTCAGGATTTCTTTCATGAACAAACTTGATAACGAATTAAAACAAATATGATTTTTAATGGAATTTATTTCATATAAATATGATCATTTTTGAAAAGGAATTAAAAAATATAGTCCAAGCTCGAGAAATGTATTCCTACGCCGGACTTGATATAGTTCATTGAAAAATGACTTGAGTTAACTGTGGTAGGTTCATTGAGTCTGAATTAAGTGGAAATATAAATATTAGACAATATCACTTTACAATAGTACTTAACTCTTGCTATAGATGTTGGTATAAGTAGAAACATTGTTAGAAATGATAGACTTTGTAACATTTGTATACAACACGGGCCACCAGGACCCGGATGTGTTACACACAGCTTGTCGTATAACTGCCTCGTCTTGATTTTATCACAATCAGTTTTGAACTTCAAAGTCATCAACTAATGTGTACGAGTGGAAATCGTATCGTCAAGATGGTAATTTAAAAAGAAATGATAACATTGCAGATTTTTTATACTCAACACAGTTTGAAATACGATTTTGGGTATTTGGTTAATGTGCAGTGTATTCAGTGTTTCCACAAATGGCAGTGTATTGTAATAATAATGTATAATAATGTATTCAAGTCACAAGAGCCCAGTTGTTGAAATGATGATTAGGCTAATCACTGTAAAGGAGAAATGAGATTTTCACTATTCAAGTGATAAGCTAATCACCTTTTGAACAACTGGGCGCAGATGGAACTGTATTGTTATTATAATATAGTCTAACCACAAGTGTCAGGTATCATAAGATTACATTCTGTAGATTAATTCTCGATAACTGTCGTTGAGATATCGATATATCCATACATAGCTTAAACATAACGGATCTAAGATATTCCCCCATTAAACCGTCGTCCGTTTTGGTTGATATAACTAGTACATGTACATTGTGTGAAAAAAATCGTACCAATCTTTCTTTTACCTTGAATAATACACGAGAAATGCTTGTATTTGAGGCAGGTGATTATTATCAGTTCGATAATGATGGGTTGGCCAGGAAGTATGTATTTAATTACGCCAATTTTAATTAATTAATTAACGATGCCAGTCTGACCCATGTCAGAGTCTACAGTTACTGAAATCAAAAGACAATGTCACATTGTTGTTGACATGGTGACATATTAATTACATAATTACTAAAACGTAACAACATATCCATTGGACATGAAATATATCAATTACTTTAAATCCATATCTATCTTTATTATTGCAAAGTGGCCAAGATGGGTTTTTTTTTTGTTTTTTTTTGGGGGGGGGGGGGGGGGGGGGGGGGGAGATAAATGCCCAGCTAGGGTTACAAACTAGAGATAAAATTAACAAAGAGCTAAAAACATCTCAAGAAAACCTTCTGACATTTATAAAATTAAGATAAGGTTAGAAATAAACTCTTTAAACATTCAGTCCGTTCGGGATAAGTAGGCATAGCCTTTAGACGACTATAATTTGTTTTAAATCGTTTCCCCATACTTACCTAAACTACATTTTGTAAATCGATCGAGTTTCAAAACGAGAGATGCCTACTGATTGGTTCATTAACCTATCTATATAACTTACCTATATAATTATACTGTACTGGACCAATCGTAGACTGGTAAGAATGTTATAAATTAGATTCCTTTAAATAAATTCCACCTGAAGTTAAGATGTATCTGTCTAATGTTTAATTAATCATGAAAATGTCACGGATTAGTTTTAAAAGAAACCAGATAAAACTGACATTAAGATCCGTAAGTCTATAAACTCAAATCCAATAAAAACAGGATAAATTACGAACAAAAGTCATATTTACAAACAACGCCATCATGAAAATGGAATGAATTGTGGTATTTGATCTGTTTTTATCTGCCTACAAAATTTGTACGAATTAGTCAAGCAACATTAGTCCGCAAATCTATGTAAAAATATAAACAAACACGGCCGGCTAGTTCCGGCATCCTTGTTCAAGCTTTTAATCTGTATTAATTAATAAACAACAAAGAATACCAAGGAAACAATGAAACCATAATCACAATTCAAAATCGCTTAAAGGAGAACAGAATATAAACAGCACGGTACAGGGAGAGTTAGATAAGGTGTTTCGTAAGAGAGAGCGTCTTCTACCTTACTGGCCATACAAATCTAGGTCGACGTCAAGTTCCGACGAATCAATTATTTTATGGAATTTCTGGGGTTTTGCCGATTCCAGTCTCTTTTTCGGCATAGCCATTTAATTTTCTTTTGGTCCCGGATATGACGCGACAGGTGGCGTTACTGGTCAAGATGAATTATGTGATTGGTCAATGTAGCGGTAAATGCAAAATGCAGATGTACGGTTAAAAACGAAACAAAGATAAGATTGAATGCAAGCTGAATAAATAGATTCTCTTTTTAAATGACACATTATTAAAATCAAATTCCTGATTCAAATGCAGTCTTATTATTAACAAAAATGATTCAAGCTGATATAATTTTGTTATTCGTGATAAAACGCTTTAGTTCGTTAATTTATTTCACCATCAGTTTTACATTATAACCACCAGCATTAAAACTATGCCGTTTATCTTTTTTAAAGATATTTCTTGTTACGTTTAATTTTGTCATTTTGTGTTGACTGTTAATTAACCCGCCCGTTGCATTGTGAGACTTATTTGCATAGAAACTTGTTCTTTCGGACCCAGTTACTATTTTGGGGAATTTCTCGTATACTTTATTTTTCTCCAATTTTATATTCACGATAGGTTGGTTGGTATATATCTAGTCTGAAAACTGTCAAGGGTTAAACATGTAAGCATATATATCTTTGGGAGGATAATCTACAATAAATTACACACATATGTATATAGACCTATCGCGTATAGTTCACAAAGAGAATACTCATTATACAATACGGCGTTTAATACATTCACATCCATGGTTAATTAATCGTTTCACGTTGGGTTATCACATGTCTGCCGTTGAGGACTGTAGGGTTGAAGAAACGGAATGTGGCGAAAAATCCGGATTTTCTGTTGTAATTTTGATACCAATGGTACATCGTACACTAATTTGTGTTTATCTATCTGACTTCCGCTTCCGGGATTGAAAGACGTCATATCATCCATACCTCTCTCCGTCCTTGTTCCTGTAAAAGCAGAAGTAGGTCATTGTCATTGAGTGAATACAATAATATCGTTAGGCAAGAAATCGCGCGACGTAATGGAGTACGTATCTCTCAGTACTATCTACAATAAACAAGAGGCCCATGGGGCCTGTATCGCTCACCTGGTTGGATTACTCAGTACTATTTACAATAAAAAACAAAACACTTAGATTTGTATGAAGGCTTGGTTCCGTTAGCATGTTTTCTTCGTTCAGCCATCACGACTCCTAAATGTTATATATCACATTGATTATTACACACAATTGTGTAAAAATGTGATCGTTGCTAGGTAAAATACCTTGAAAACAAACCGTGGAACTGTATAGGGATATATCTAGTTTAATGGTACAATCGACGAGGATTTTGGTTTGTTTGTTTTTGTTTAACGTCCTATTAACAGCCAGGGTAATTTAAGGACGTGCCAGGTTTTGGAGGTGGAGGAAAGCCGGAGTACCCGGAGAAAAACCACCGGCCTACGGTCAGTACCTGGCAATTGCCCGACGTAGGTTTCGAACTCGCAACCCAGAGGTGGAGGGCCAGTGATAAAGTGTAGATACACCTGTCCTTATCGACTCGGCCACCACGGCCCCTTGACGAGGATAATTACATAACCGACATATACAACAAGTAGATCAGTGTTATATTTCATGTTTGGGAGTTCTGGCCTGTAGGTACAGTGTATATGTATAAATTAATGAAATATACATACTAAATTATACGAAAAAGAATAATCATACTTTTGTTTTGACTTCCATCAAAGCATATACATAACTGATAAACGAGTATATAGGTGAATTTAAGTGATTCAGGTATAAGTAAAGAACATGCACAGCCATCAGCCTACCGATCCCTTTAATTTGAATATAAGCTGATCCCTGAAATAAACCACCGGACCCTTACTGAAAAAATACAATGCGTTATTTATAAAACTATTTTTTAAAATCATTTTAATAGGGAAAGCGATATACTGCTGAATGAATCATTTTCTGAATATTAGATTGTATGGTTAGTTGGTTGACTGGTTTTTACGTCTCCTGTAATTTCTACCGAGGGGTACGGGCAGGCGATTTGAGGGGACCGGTGACGGTATATCCATCCGGTAAGTCCACAGGGCCGGACAGCTCCCTGGGACGGACATAGGCGCAGATAAGTGGTTCTTACCATATTCGTCAAATCATGAATTCATGGATAAGAGTGTAGCATACGCTACATTTTAAAGAATTTAAGGTTGCTCGTCTACCCAAGGGATATTTGGGAACGGTTGTCAAGGAGACACCAATACCCAGGGATATAGGAGGATGGGTGTCAAGGAGACACCAATACCTAGGGATATAGGAGGATGGGTGTCAAGGAGACACTAATACCCAGGGATATAGGAGGATGGGTGTCGAGTAGACACCAATACCCAGGGATAGAGGAGGATGGGTGTCAAGGAGACACTAATACCCAGGGATATAGGAGGATGGGTGTCAAGGAGACACTAATACCCATGGATATAGGAGGATGGGTGTCAAGGAGACACTTATACCCAGGGATATAGGAGGATAGGTGTCAAGGAGACACGAACACCCAGGGATATAGGAGGATGGGTGTCAAGAAGACACTAACACCCAGGGATATAGGAGGATGTGTGTCAAGGAGACACCAATACCCAGGGATATAGGAGGATGGGTGTCAAGGAGACACTAATACCCAGGGATATAGGAGGATGGGTGTCAAGGAGACACTAATACCCAGGGATATAGGAGGATGGGTGTCAAGGAGACACTAATACTCAGGGATATAGGAGGATGGGTGTCAAGGAGACACTAATACCCAGAGATATAGGAGGATGGGTGTCAAGGAGACACTAATACCCAGGGATAGAGGAGGATGGGTGTCAAGGAGATACTAATACCCAGGGATATAGGAGGATGGGTGTCAAGGAGATACTAATACCCAGGGATATAGGAGGATGGGTGTCAAGGACACACTAATACCCAGGGATATAGGAGGATGGGTGTCAAGGAGACACCAATACCCAGAGATATAGGAGGATGGTTGTCAAGGAAACACTAATACCCAGGGATATAGGAGGATGGGTGTCAAGGAAACACTAATACCCAGGGATAGAGGAGGATGGTAGTCAAGGAGACACTAATACCCAGGGATATAGGAGGATGGGTGTCAAGGAGACACTAACACACAGGGATATAGGAGGATGGGTGTCAAGGACACATTAATACCCAGAGATATAGGAGGATGGGTGTCAAGGAGACACTAACAGTTAGGGATATAGGAGGATGGTAGTCAAGGAGACACTAATACCCAGAGATATAGGAGGATGGGTGTCAAGGAGACACTAATACCCAGGGATAGAGGAGGATGGGTGTCAAGGAGACACTAATACCCAGGGATATAGGAGGATGGGTGTCAAGGAGACACTAATACCCAGGAATATAGGAGGATGGATGTCAAGGAGACACTAATACCCAGGGATATAGGAGGATGGGTGTCAAGGAGACACTAACACACAGGGATATAGGAGGATGGGTGTCAAGGACACACTAATACCCAGGAATATAGGAGGATGGGTGTCAAGGAGACATTAATACCCAGAGATATAGGAGGATGGGTGTCAAGGAGACACTAATACCCAGAGATATAGGAGGATGGGTGTCAAGGAGACACTAAAACCCAGGGATATAGGAGGATGGGTGTCAAGGAGACACTAATACCCAGGGATATAGGAGGATGGATGTCAAGGAGACACTAATACCCAGGGATATAGGAGGATGGGTGTCAAGGAGACACTAATACCCAGGGATATAGGAGGATGGGTGTCAAGGAGACACTAATGCCCAGGGATATAGGAGGATGGGTGTCAAGGAGACACTAATACCCAGAGATATAGGAGGATGGGTGTCAAGGAGACACTAATGCCCAGGGATATAGGAGGATGGGTGTCAAGGAGACACTCACACCCAGGGATATAGGAGGATGGGTGTCAAGGAGACACTAATACCTAGGGATATAGGATGATGGGTGTCAAGGAGACACTAATACCCAGGGATATAGGAGGATGGGTGTCAAGGAGACACTAATACCCAGAGATATAGGAGGATGGGTGTCAAGGAGACACTTATACCCAGGGATATAGGAGGATGGGTGTCAAGGAGACACTTATACCTAGGGATATAGGAGGATGGGTGTCAAGGAGACACTAATACCCATGGATATAGGAGGATGGGTGTCAAGGAGACACTTATACCCATATATATAGGAGGATGGGTGTCAAGGAGACACTTATACCCATATATATAGGAGGATGGGTGTCAAGGAGACACAAACACACAGGGATATAGGAGGATGGGTGTCAAGGAGACACTTATACCCAGGGATATAGGAGGATGGGTGTCAAGGAGACACTTATACCTAGGGATATAGGAGGATGGGTGTCAAGGAGACACTAATACCCATGGATATAGGAGGATGGGTGTCAAGGAGACACTTATACCCATATATATAGGAGGATGGGTGTCAAGGAGACACTTATACCCATATATATAGGAGGATGGGTGTCAAGGAGACACAAACACACAAGGATATTTAAAGACTGGTGTCATGGAGACACAAACATACAGGGATATATAAGGACGGGTGTCATGGAGAACAACAGGAGACGACAACAAAGTAGAAGACATACCTTTAACAGTGTTGTCTAGAATGATGGAGGTAAGTCCCGCCACAAACATCTGTGTCCCGAGGATGAGTCTGAGTACCTGGTCCAGAGAGGCGTTACCTGTACACAGAAGGTGTGTAACCTACATATAACAGTACGCTTTGTATGAATACATTATAAATATACACACAGGGTTCACCCTGGACCCAAACACCATGGGCCATTTTGACAAGATCTCAGAAATCATATGGGCCAATATATAGAAAATTGAAGATATTTGTGAGTTTTGGTGCGCCATTTTAGAAAATGGCCCCATGGCCCCCTCCAGAGTTATCCCTGCACACATATAGGGATTGAACGGTGTTTTTATTGCGTTTACGGTGGTATGAATACATTTTAAATACACACAGAAGGTTTCACAGAGAACGTTACCCCTAAATCTTACCTGAATAACCAAAGAAAGGCAGGTGATACGTTATGTCGTTATTTTGAAAGATGAGATCCTTTTTGTCATTAATTTTTGATACTGTGGTATATTTTGTCATCTTTTATACTACTGGTGTATTTTGATATCGTTTTGGTTTTTGGTGTGTTTGTTTGTTTGATTTTTGTTGTTTTTTAAGTAAAAAACCCACTTACCCGTATTGATGGTATCACCATTGAGTTTCAACCATTCGGAAGTGAGTAAGCCAACATATAACGATATGCCCAGTACTGCGAGGTTCCGAGTGGATGAAAGGTTAACCCTCTGTAGCGAAGATAATCCTATGGATACCACTAAGCCGAAGGTGATTACGGTCACACCACCCATAACCGGTTCCGGAAGTGACGCCATCACAGCGCCAAATTTACCGATAACTCCGAAGACCATGCAAATGATTCCTGCTAAAATCATCACACTTCGACTAGCTACCTAGATAATGGACACAACATGTACCGTTTGATTACGATTTTTTCAAAAATAAAATAGACAAGTTTCACCAATGATATTAACTTGTCTGATTTTATAAGACTTATTATTTCAAATGTAATGATTGTCCGTATCCATTGTATTTTTATTTATTTATTTTTTTAATTTTTTTTTATATGTAATGATACTAATGTTTTCCTGTGTCCTTAAATTGTCAATTAGTTATTGTTAGTCAAATGAACACTTTCAATATTATATGTTAAAGTATTTTTGACATGATACGACTCTGAATGGTTCATATAATACATGCTCTTACCTGTGTGAGTTTGATGATAACGACGTTATCAGTATATGACGTAGTAGCGTGCCCGGCCCCTAGGGCTCCCGCCACCACCCCCATGATGCCCTCCGTCAGTATCCCACGGTTGACAGCGTGACGGGGTGGGGGGAAGGTCCCGGTGGCCCGGGAGACGATGATGTAATCCCCGATGGACTCTATGCTTGAGGCTAGGTATGAACTTATAAATCCTATGAATACCGCTGTGTTGAAACGTATAGGACCAAACTGACCTGGAAGTGACGTCATGATATTATTTTAAGGTCTCACACAACTTATTCAGACAATCAGCTGGTGTTTCACCTGAACCAAGTCCCTTAAGAAAATGTGTTTCTTAGGTTTGTAGCTATCTCCTGAGTAAATAATACATGAAATGGGTACTGTCTATATACGAGAATGAAGATTAGGGTGTTGAGATTTTGAAAATTATAAATATACACTCCTGGTATAAATAGAAAGACGTACGATTCCATGTGTAAAAAGGCGGGAATTCCCCAGGTAGGGGTTCCCCTGTCCACTGTAAATATCAGGGTTACTGTCTTCCAAGTACTGGTGTGCTCTTATATGCTATTAAGCCTATCCAATAACATTTTTTTTTTTTCTGGTAGGGAAATCTTCAAACTTGAATTTGATATAAGTTTCACAACATTTGAACTTCAAATGAGCGAAAGAGGGATGGAGTCATTGGTAATAACATCAGAATAATTAGTTGTGTGAGAGCGAGTGAGAGGATGGTGTTATTTGTAATAACATAAGAATAATTAGTTGTGTGAGAGCGAGTGAGAGGATGGTGTTATTTGTAATAACATAAGAATAATTAGTTGTGTGAGAGCGAGTGAGAGCGAGTGAGAGGATGGTGTTATTTGTAATAACATAAGAATAATTAGTTGTGTGAGAGCGAGTGAGAGGATGGTGTTATTTGTAATAACATAAGAATAATTAGTTGTGTGAGAGCGAGTGAGAGCGAGTGAGAGGATGGTGTTATTTGTAATAACATAAGAATAATTAGTTGTGTGAGAGCGAGTGAGAGGATGGTGTTATTTGTAATAACATAAGAATAATTAGTGTGAGAGCGAATGAGAGCGAGTGAGAGGATGGTGTTATTTGTAATAACATAAGAATAATTAGTGTGAGAGCGAGTGAGAGCGAGTGAGAGGATGGTGTTATTTGTAATAACATAAGAATAATTAGTATGAGAGCGAGTGAGAGCGAGTGAGAGGATGATGTTATTTGTAATAACATAAGAATAATTAGTTGTGTGAGAGCGAGTGAGAGCGAGTGAGAGGATGGTGTTATTTGTAATAACATAAGAATAATTAGTTGTGTGAGAGCGAGTGAGAGCGAGTGAGAGGATGGTGTTATTTGTAATAACATAAGAATAATTAGTTGTGTTAGAGCGAGTGAGAGCGAGTGAGAGGATGGTGCTATTTGTAATAACATAAGAATAATTAGTTGTGTGAGAGCGAGTGAGAGCGAGTGAGAGGATGGCGTTATTTGTAATAACATAAGAATAATTAGTTGTGTGAGAGCGAGTGAGAGCGAGTGAGAGCGAGTGAGAGGATGGTGTTATTTGTAATAACATAAGAATAATTAGTTGTGTGAGAGCGAGTGAGAGCGAGTGAGAGGATGGTGTTATTTGTAATAACATAAGAATAATTTGTTGTGTGAGAGCGAGTGAGAGGTGGTGTTATTTGTAATAACTGAGAGCGAGTGAGAGCTATATAGAATTTGTCTGTACACTATAGATACTATAGTTCTCGTTAATCTACGCAAAGTAACCGGTTTTGTTACAACTCAACATTTCTGTTTAATGACTTTTTCTTTTTTAATTATTCACAATCCATGACTTCCGTCTCGGAGTCATTAGGGGATAGTACGTTGTTTTGAGTGGCTATATTGGCGATTAGAACATGGAATTTGGTTTGAACTCGAGACCGATACGTTTACTGTCAAATATATTTAGAAACATTATTTTACACGGGTGTGTTTGGATTGTTGTGAAAGTCCTGTTACCGAAGATTAAACGGCATACCTGGATTTACACTTTTTGGATTTTTTTTTTTGGATAAAAACGGGGCATGGACACGATTGGTCATGATTCTATCGCAGATTAGAACATGGTCCGTAACCAATCAAAACACGCCTTGCAAACGAATCATATTAAATAATGTCCTATATGAGATGTACGCTTCAGCCGTTTGTTGTTAGTCTACTTCGTGGAGAAGTTAAATATGCATCCATTTCTGCAATATTCAGTTTAGTTTTTGACAAAATACTCACTTGACGTTAACTTTTTGTAAAGAGATCATCGTGTAACAGGAGAAAAAGCTAAAATTGCGTTGATTAGTCTTTTCAAAATGGCGCCGTCTAGCTGACGTTGCGTTACGTCACCAAGAGATGACATCATGAATTATATTTCCGATTCCCGCTTACTAATCCACTCAACTTTTTTTCATTGCGTTAACGCTAGTTAGATGTAAATACAAGATATTGAAATAGTCAACATCTTTATTGGGACGTTACCTGGATACGGGACGAAGAGCCATGGTGACAAGGATATCAGATCTCCGCGCGTGTCTGTCCGGGCACGATAGGCGGGGTCACTGGGGTCATCAGGTAGCACATCTGTCAAGGTCAGGATCCCACATACCGCCCACATAAGTATCACTGAAATGAAAATCTGCAAAACACAAACGGTGACGCCAGTAATGGAATCAACAAACGAATTGACGTCATATTAAACACAAACGGTGACGTCAGTAATGGAATCAACAAACTAAATGACGTGAGAATACACACGAAACGGTGACGCCAGAGTACATGAAAATAATGTGTCACCTATGACAAGAAACAAAAATTTCTGACGTCACCAACTTTAATTACACCTATAGAATGATAGCGAGGCAAAAAAATGCAGCAAAAGACTAGTAAATGTTTTTAATAAAAAATAAACTGCGCCAGAAACATCCGATAACTATCAAATCAAAATGCAAACTATGATAAAAATGTTCCCGACAATTACAATATCTAAAATACAAAAACAAAACGTTATCAATATAGTAGTTAAGCTACCTTCACGTGTCTATTTTTAAAACTCGATTTCTCGATATTTTATAATTAACCCAGAAAAACAACATTTTGTCAGAAAATACAGATACCGAGAAACATAATCTACAGAAAATCCATCATTCAAACTTCAAAGTTCTCTACGGGTATACGTTAGAACTTACTTATAATCGCCGCTCTGCAAGTTTTTCTTATAGCAAATGCGGGACAGCATAAATCAATGACGTCTTACGCGAAATTCCAGTAGTGTCCCTTCTACCCGTAAACGCACTCATGAATTTGTTTGTTTCATATTATCACTGAACAGAGAATCGCCATAGTTATGTTATTGTTGGGGATCACAAGATGACTTACCGCAAATATCTCAAAAAATGGCAACTTTGTTCTTTTCGTTGACCCGGATTTATTGGTCTTTCCTCTTTCTGCCGCATTGCATTTTGGGTATGTTGAGGGAAAATCGTGAGAGATACAAAATACACAGGATCATTATGAGCGCGCAGCTGTAACAAATGATGATGTTTGATTAGATAGACAGTATTAATCAACCACGTGACGTTTGGTTATAAATCACACCTACATGTATAGAAGACAAAACAGACTTGTAACGGTTAAGGAAAGGTCGTCATTTGGTGAATCTTTGCGTCAGACAAGACACATAGCAACAGAGAATATTTGTTACGAAGAACGATAATCTTCACTTTATCACATGTTTTGGTGGGGATTCAATATTGACTGAATGATTATACCTAGCCGTACATCCTTCACTACCTAAACGACACCTCTGTATTCCTAAGAAGACATTCTGAATCAGTCCTACGGAGATTTAGACAGAACACGACATTCAATACTTTGGTTTGTTTGGTTTGTTTTTGTTTAACGTCCTATTAACAGCCAGGGTCATTTAAGGACGTGCCAGGTTTGGAGGTGGAGGAAAGCCGGAGTACCCGGAGAAAAACCACCGGCCTACGGTCAGTACCTGGCAACTGCCCCACGTAGGTTTCGAACTCGCAACCCAGAGGTGGAGGGCTAGTGTTAAAGTGTCGGGACACCTTAACCACTCGGCCACCGCGGCCCCATTCAATACTCAAATCCAAACACTTAAAACGACTATAAAGAAGCCTTATGGTTAAAACAAGCAAGCGTGGTCATTTTACTCCATCTTGGCCAACTCCTAGGTATTTTCCGAACTTTGATTAAATCTTATCCATATATTGGTACTGAGATAGATGATGACGTCACAAACTCACCCAACGCCAACCGGAAGGAACGAGCTGCAGTAATAAACGGGGATCGGGTACAAAGATAGGCCAATCGACGATATCGTCACACAAACGGTAATGGGGCCCACTAGGTTCACCACGTATCCCAGAAGGCCAGTCGCGCCAAGGAACACTTCCGTTATTACACCGGAAACCATCAAACTTCCTTGAAGCTGAATGAAAACGCAAAGGAAAAGGAACATGCACTAGAAGATATACCACAATCTAATTATAATTGGACTAGTGATTTCTGCTCCTCTACGATATATTGCGTTACAAGATCCAACAATACCCCTTGGGAGGTCATCTCAGCAGCTTCCAAGTAAAGTTTACATTTTCTATGTATACTGAATTGGTATGGTTTGATTTAAACATACTTTATTGTCAAAAAGTACAAAGGGATTGGGCACAAGTTTTTGAAACTTATCAACGCCCTTTCCCAAAACAAATACAAAGTTACAATATTTGACAAAATAAAGACTAAAGGTCACCAATTCAATATCTTTGTAATATCTTTGTAAC
The DNA here is from genome assembly GCF_902652985.1 of Pecten maximus. NCBI lineage: Eukaryota > Metazoa > Mollusca > Bivalvia > Pectinida > Pectinidae > Pecten > Pecten maximus. Next base: position 30,563,074 of record NC_047031.1, on the reverse strand, counting down.
ATTGCTCTCCGATTTGTCAAAATGTATGAATTACAGAACAAACAAATATCATGCATTTTAATATCTATTACTTGTTTTTATGAACTTGTGCACATTTCTGAATATGATTAAATTAGTGTCTACAGGCAGATGAACAATTCCACAAAGGAGTAACTGTAAGTTTATAGCTGCATCGATATCTTCATTTCGAAGACTAAGAAAAAGTAATTGCCTCTGTATATCATAATTTGGGCACTCAAAGAAAAAATGAAAGGCATTTTCACAGGGGTTACCACAAATACATTTAGCATTTTCTACCAGGTTAAAACGAAATAAGTCATATTTGAGAGAACTGTTTTGATACCTTAATTTGGTATGAATTACATTAATTTTCCTATCACCAAAACCATAATAACTGGGAGGATTTAATGTATCTATATCTGGTGTAATAGCATTTTTGAAAATGCTCAAGCTAGGAGAGAAGATCTAACATTATGATCTAGTTCGTTCCATAGACGAAGAGTTGAAGGTAAAAAAGACGAATTTGTAATGGAAAGCCTATAGTTAGGAATAACAAAAGTTATTTCTATTTCTCAATGCATAAGGGGTGTTTTGACCAACAGATTGGGACACTAGAATATTTAAAAAATCTGGAGTTATATTATTTTTCATCTTATACAGTAATTGTAGTTTTCTTCTATTACGTCTATCCGAAAGTGTCTCTAGACCCGTTTCAATGTATAAAGAATTGCTACTAGCATATGAAGGTAAACAAGTTATAATACGTGCCGCTTCACGTTGGGCCTTTTCTAATAAATTTGATTCTAACACATTACACCCATCCCATAATTCACACGCATATTCCAAAACCGGTAAGATAAATGTTTTATATATTCTTATTAATGTATCACGTTTAAGCATGTATTTCAATTTTCTCAGTGCATTGAGCTTTTTAAGAACAGACGTATAAATATTTTCAATGTGGTCACTCCATTTACCTTTCGAATTGAAAGTGACGCCCAAATGTCTATGGTTATTACTAAAGTTTAAGAACTCATTTTCAAATTCCAATTTTATGACTTCTAAGTTGTTAGAATTCGAAATAAAAATCACTTGTGTTTTACGTGGATTAAAATCTACCAACCATCTCTTTGCCCAAGAACTTAATGATTCCAAGTCCTGGTTAATACTTATTTCAATTTCATTACAAGAGGCAGATGTACTCATAAGTGAAGTATCATCAGCAAAAAGACGTGAAGCAGAAAGCAGGACTTCAGCAATATCATTTATATAAATCAAGAATAGTAGGGGACCAAGGATAGAGCCCTGTGGTACACCTGCCTTAATATTACCAGTATCAGAGAAAGAATTGGATATGAATACTCTTTGTTTTCTGTTTGTAAGATAGTTACTTAACCATGTCAACAATTTACCAGATATACCGTAGGAATTTAATTTAATTAACAAACCCTTATGCCATAGACGATCAAATGCTTTTGATATGTCACAAAATACTAAGCAAACGTGTTTTTCTCCTCAAGGGCTAAACAGATATTATGATATATTTTTATTAGTTGATGAACAGTGGAGTGACCAGGCATAAAACCTGATTGATACTTGTAGAAGAGAGAATTTTCAATAAAGTAATTGTGAATATGTTTATAAATAACACACTCAAAAAACTTTACCTACGGTTGATAATAAAGATATTGGTCTGTAATTAGACGTAGAGTGCCTATCACCTTTTTTGAACAATGGCATAACGGTGGCCATTTTCCACATATTTGGATAGATATCAGAGGAAAGTGATAAGTTAACAAGAATTTCAAGTGGCTTTGCAACTGACTGTGCAGTATGTTTCAACATATGGTGGCTCATCCCATCATGACCAGAGGCTTTGCCTAATTTTAAAACTTTCCATATATCCATAATTTCTTATGTGTCTACCCTTAACGAGCTTAGTGTTTTATCAGTTTTTTTGTTCTAAAATAGGGATGTCTGAATTACTATCATTAACATCGGTTATAGAGCAAAAATATTTATTTAAAATATTTGCTTTGTCACCGTCGTTCGTAACTCTATTTCCTAAAGCTGGATCTATAAGAGTAGGAATAGATTGGGAGTTACCCGAAGATTTCATGAGTTTCTTAATTAATCTCCAATATGTTTTAGGATCTGAAGAAGAATACTGATCAATTAGTCCGTTAACATTTTTATAAAAATTTTGACGAACGTGTTTTTTCATATTGTTGACTTTATTTCGCTGAACCTTGAATTAGTTTATATCATGCTGAAGAGAAGAAGAACGAGCTTTCTTATGTAATCTGTCACGAATCCTTATGTTTTTCCTTAGTTCCGATGTCATCCACGGTTTATCTTTAGGTCTAATCGTAATCTCTTTGAATGGAATACATATAAGAACAAAATAAATTTTGCTAAAGTTTTCACACGCAATATCAACTGACCCGCACCTCGTTATCATATTCTCCCACTCAAAATTTGAAATTAAATCAATGAATTTATTACGATCAGCATGCTTGTATACCCATACCTTACGTTTATAAGAAGTTACAATTGAAGAAGGAATTTCAATAGATACTAGACTACAATCGTGGTCACTTAATGATCTTTCAATAGTAATAACTGATGAGTCAATATATTTGATTGAATCCGTCAAAAAGATCGGATCAAGGAGACTAGACCTGGTATGACCAGTTCTAGTAGGTTCATCAATGACATTAATAAGACCAAAAGTCGATATTATATCAGACAGAACGTGTTGTGGCGATATAGTGAACATGTCAACATTCAAATCTCCATTAATAACTAAATGTGGTGATACTTCAAGTGCTCTTTCAATTGAAGAATGCAAGTTTGGCCAAAAAGGGTTTACATCATTTTCAGGTCTATAAATTGTACATATAAGTATAGTGGACTTTTGAGATTCAATCTGAGTCCATACTACCTCACCCCCAGGAAATTCAAGTTCAGGAAGTCTTTTGAATTTTAATTGTTCATTTACAAAAACCATAAGTACCACCACCTGCGAAATTTCGATCTAGACGAATAGGGTTATGATAGCCTTCTAAATGGAGATTTTCTGATAAAATATGCTCATCTAAGTGTGTTTCCGTAAGGCAAATAATATCATATTCCCCAGCTAAATCCTCAATGTATTCCATTTTGTTTCTAACAATTCTAATATTTAAATGGAAAATAGATAATTCATTTGGCCCAGGATTGGATTCTATATCCATGTCGGTTAGTATCAATAGCAAGCTTATTAAAGTAAATTCAATATTAAGAAAATATGAGTTTAACAAATGAAATACGGAAAGGGTAAGCCATAGTATGTTTTTTCTTAAAGAGTGGAGAAAAGTTAAAAAAGAACTTATATTTATATCCAGAAGAATGAAAATAAATTTAATCAAACATCTGCCGTAGACCCTACAGTAAAAATTCCCAATCGCCATTCTATAGCTCATGATATCATTACCCATTGTCAAATGAGAAATTCATTTGAGAAAATATTTGGCGATTGGACAAATTTCTAAGTATAACAAAAAGTGCTGACCAACGTTTTGAGCATTTCGGAGAACAACATGACAAAACAACACAACTATCAGTAACACATGGAATAACAGCTATATACATGGATATGTAGAAAAGATTCCACAACATTGATAGAGACTGACCGACTCTTTATTAAGTGTCGATCGGGGTGCAACGGATTAATACTTCATATTTGAAAAAAGGAAAAGAAGTTAAAAAAAAAAAAAAAAAAAAAAGAAAGAAAAAAGAGAAAAAAGAATAAAGAGTAAAGAGGAAAAAAAAGAAAAAAAAAGCGAAAAGGGGGAAAAGGAGAGAGAGAGAGAGAGAGAGAGAGAGAGAGAGAGAGAGAGAGAGAGAGAGAGAGAGAGAGAGAGAGAGAGAATTGGTTTGGACGCGGCATATTCTTTTAAATGTTTAATAACACAACCATTACAGTTGATCAAAACCAAATGTTAATTGTGGAAAGATATTTAACGTTCACATTACTTTCGTTTATTAGGTATTTTGAGAGAAAAAAAAACACGATTTTGTAGTAAGAATTATTAAATGAGAGAGTTTTCTTTATTCTATGTATATATTATTTGTTCAAATCCATTATTATCCGTGTAAACGTGCCTTACCTGCGTAACTCGGTAGTTAACCATTTCTTGTCTTGTCACCATGGTAACGTTCTGAAGCAGAGTCTGATTGGTTGACATCGTAACTGAAAAATAACCAATGGGAAAACTTCCTAATGACAATACAATTATGTTACTTATATTTGGGACGTCATGGTTTCCATTCTTTACTATTTTTCTAAATAATTGAAGCATACAAAATATTTTAGTGGAAATTGTGAAACAGGATACGTTTTTCTCTATTAATTAGATTTAAAAGGATCGTTTTTCACAATCTGGTTATTTTCTCGAAAATGCAAAATATAGGAACCCTTTAAATATAACAAGTTTTACAGTATAGAGACTCTTTAAGACTAAAGTACTCGTTTTCCATAAATTAACTTTCAGGTTTTGTTACGATTTGTTATCATTATAAACTAGACTGATCACTCTGATTTGAATTCTCAAAAATAACAAAAGATTAGATTAAATTCCTCGTTGCTTCTACAGAAAAGGCCAGGACTTCACTTGACACGGGTCATTTCACATTTTATATTCTTCTTCTTTGTAATACTGTTAAACTTGTATTGATAAACTATTTACCTGTATACATGTCAATGCTATATTTCGTGTAATAACTTTGTGATATTGGTGTTATCTCGTGTATATTGTTAGTAAGCGAAGGGACATTACTCGTACGAGCTTCTTACTTGTATTCTGATTATATTGGTGGAACTCTCTAATGTAAAAGGTAATGAAGTTGCTATGTGTGATGTAAATGCGGAGATATGGACCACACGATAGCTGCTATGATATTCGTTTTACAGTACATGTAAACTACTAGGAGCCCGGGTGCTTGCTAGGTTAGGTAAAAGCCTGATCCCAACTAGATAGCATATGTACGTATATTTCAAAGAAACATCATTCTGATATATCTTTAGCCCGAGTTTCCTCTGACCCAGACACCATGTCTGGTGTAGGGCTAACCCGAGTTTCCTCTGACCCAGACCCTGAACATAAAATTGTATATGTACATTATTTGGTTTCCATGCCAACGTGTGTCAAATCGATCAATTCGTTCTGTTTACGATTACAATACAGTAACTGATAATACAGAACATTACAGAATTTCGATGACAGTGTCTTACAGCAAACTGTTTTACACGAGGACACCACACAGTTCAACAACAGACACTTGTCAAAGAAGGTTCTGTAGCTTTGCCGAATTAGCTCTGGACGACGGACAGACGATTTCAGACAGATGACCTTACCTGAGAGTAGTGTAAGCAGGGTATGAATATGTACATGCTCTAGTTACGGTATATTGTTGTGACATTGATATTCCAGGACATTTAACAGACTCCATTTCATTGACTGAGACACCATGGCAAAATATTTCTGGATTTTCATTTTAACATGTTAAAAGTTGATGATGATAACATAAAATAGAAGCCACCCTTGGTTGAACCCTCTCACTGCAGCCATGTAAACTAGGTCTAGCTTGTTATCCAGTTCTTCTTTGTTTGAGACTAGAGTGTACGAAGTTGAAATGGAAATCATTCAAATCCATGTCATTTGCCGGCTGGGAGAAAGTAGTGTTGGCCTAGATTGCTGTCCTTTTCTTGTTATACAAGAATAAAATAAGTTCAAATTAAACTTGTTATGTGTGTGTGTGGACATGACTCAACACACATCAACAGTAATACCGTGTGTTTACATGCCGCCATGCCAGTCGGAAGAGGCCAGAACGAGGCTCGATATAGCCTATATCACATAAGTGATTGTAGTCCGTTTCAATAAACTAGTACACAACATCTCCCCTCAAGTTTCTGAGTATTATACTTCATAAAAGGTATTATTAAAACAAGTAAAACTAACTCGAAACGTTACTGGCTAGATATTTCCCTAATATCTGACACAAACTATTGCATTAACTAACAAACAACATTTGACTAGAAGTCTGAATTGAACTTGAACACATCAATGAATTACATATCCATTTTCTGTGGGACCTTCGAAACCCTACCACTGCGCGTTCTAACTACACTTGGCTCAACTGTCTTTGACACGTTAGGGCTAGTCACACTGACACTAACAGGCTTCCCCGGGGTGCCACCTACCATCTGACTAGAGCTATTTTTAGCAAAGGATTTTAGCAGTTTGTTCATTTGGAAAAGTATGTATTCCTTCTGGCTCATCGGGTTCCAGGTTTTCAGGTTCCAGCATTAAGTGACGACGATTCCTTCTAACTGTGCCAGAGGGGCCGTTTACGAGGAATGACCTGTCTGACACTGGTTCTCTAATGGTACCACTATATCCTCCTCCTGGGCCAGATACCCACACCATATCACCAGAGCGTAGCGGTGGGCGTTCCTTAGCCCTTTGGGACCTATCAAAGTTTTGCTTCTGCAATACGCGGTGCTCGCGTTCTTTGGCTCGAAAGTCTGTCAAGTCGGGCCACTTAGGTTCCAGATTATTTGGATTTTCTGGAAGAGTCGTTCTGATTTTACGACCCATTAACAGCTCAGCTGGACTGTGTCCACATCTGAGGGGTGTAGCGCGATATGCCAACAGGGCGAGATACGAATCCTTAGAACCACCAAATAAACATTTTACCGTTTAGACAGCCCTCTCGGCATCTCCATTGCCCTGAGGGTGATGAGGGCTGCTTGTCCTGTGGATGAATCCATACTTGTCTGCAAACTGTTGAATCACAGCGCTCGCGTACTGCGGTCCGTTATCGGACACTCGTGTCTCTGGTATGCCATGTCTTGCGAACATGGACTGTAAGTGCAGTACAATGTCCGGTGATGTTGTCGAACTCAATTTCGCCAACTCGATATACCTCGAGAAATAATCAACTACGAGAAGGTAGTTTGAACCTTTCCAATGAAAAAGGTCGGTGCCCAATTTCTGCCAAGGGCGTTAAGGGAATTCTGAGGGTTTGAGCGGTTCTGGAATGTCCGCCCTCTTTCTGATGCATGTAGTACAGTTCTGAACAACGTCCGCGATTTCACGATTCATTCCAGGCCATCATACAGAGTCCTTGGCGCGTTCCCTACACTTAACAATACCCTGATGACCGTCGTGTAGTTTCTGTAGGATTTCAGCGCGAAGTGACGTAGGAATGACTAAACGATTTCCTCTGAGAAGCAGACCTTGACAGACCGACTACTCGTCCTTCACTTGCCAGTAGGGTCTTGTTGCGACCGAGATAGACGACTTTTCGTATCCAGGCCAGCCGTCCTGAGAGTAACTTAATATGATTCCACAGACAGAATCTTCACGGAGTTTTAGTCTTTTCTCCTCCAACCGTGCTTCTGAAGCCGGTACGTTCATCAGTATACTGTCGACGTATGCTTCTACTTCCTTTTTTACAGCTTCACTTTGTCTCACCTGGGCCACAGCTTTCTCCAATGTCAGAGTAGCATCTAGTTGGAGCTTTTCTGATAGTTTACCATCGCGTATACCTACTACGATCCTATCTCGTATCATCTCATCCCTGAGTTGTCCATATTCGCAGTGCTCCACTAGTCCGTATAATGCTGTGATAAAACTATCTGCCGCCTCACCTTCGTTTTGTTTACTATGGTTAAATTTGGCGCGCTGAAATATGGTATTTCTCCTCGTGATAAAAAAACCCGTTAAATCTAGCTGAAACAACGCAGTACTTTTACATATCGGCAGCGCTCATTCCAAATGATTTCACGATATTTTCCGCCTCTCCTCCCATGGAGTAAATAAGGGTATTGACTTGAACAACTTCATCTTTCGTCAGTAGCTCAGACGCAATTCTGAAACGCTCAAAACGTTTAAACTAGGAAGTCCACTCTTCCGGCTTCGAAAATGTAATGTTTTCAAGGGGTTGAACATGATATGAAGCCATGATTTGTAATATGCCAGTCAACACGTACCCAAATGGCAAAAGTTCGTTCAGCTAGGCTCCTCTCGTCGAACACGTGGTTCAGATGTACGAACAGGACGATCGTTATTAACCACACTTTTAAACGGCATTCATCGTCAAACTGCCTCAGTGCTGTTGTAGGTTCATTTCTGACACCATGTTATGAGTGTGTGTGTGGACATGACTCAACACAGATCAACAGTAATACCGTGTATTCACTTGAGGTCATTTACATCAATGTTTACATGCCGCCATGCCAGTCGGAAGAGGCCAGAACGAGGCTCGCTACAGTCTATATCACATAAGTGATTGTAGTCCGTTTCAATAAACCAGTACACAACAAAACTCACCCGAATCAATGTCGTCTGTGTTGTCACACGTCCATACTCCGGCCGTCTTCATGGACATAAGAGGTGACAGGAAGGCACCGGAAACACCTTGAAGGATGGGAAGTCTGCCATCAAAATATAAAACCACGTATCAATGGGAAGTCTGCCATCAAAATATAAAACCACGTATCAATGGGAAGTCTGCCATCAAAACATAAAACCACGTATCAATGGGAAGTCTGCCATCAAAACATAAAACCACGTATCAATGGGAAGTCTGCCATCAAAACATAAAACCACGTATCAATGGGAAGTCTGCCATCAAAACATAAAACCACGTATCAATGGGAAGTCTGCCATCAAAACATAAAACCACGTATCAATGGGAAGTCTGCCATCAAAACATAAAACCACGTATCAATGGGAAGTCTGCCATCAAAACATAAAACCACGTATCAATGGGAAGTCTGCCATCAAAACATAAAACCACGTATCAATGGGAAGTCTGCCATCAAAACATAAAACCACGTATCAATGGGAAGTCTGCCATCAAAACATAAAACCACGTATCAATGGGAAGTCTGCCATCAAAACATAAAACCACGTATCAATGGGAAGTCTGCCATCAAAACATAAAACCACGTATCAATGGGAAGTCTGCCATCAAAACATAAAACCACGTATCAATGGGAAGTCTGCCATCAAAATATAAAACCACGTATCAATGGGAAGTCTGCCATCAAAATATAAAACCACGTATCAATGGGAAGTCTGCCATCAAAACATAAAACCACGTATCAATCAATCTCTGAATATGTTCTAAAATGTGTCGTTGTTTAACTATCAATACTATGATATAGCAACATAACAACGGAACAGCAATATAACAACGGAACAGCCACATAGTAACGGAACAGCCACATAGTAACAAAACAGCAACATAACAACGGAACAGCCACATAGTAACGGAACAGCAACATAACAACGGAACAGCCACATAGTAACGGAACAGCCACATAGTAACGGAACAGCAACATAGTAACGGAACAGCACCATAGTAACGGAACAGCAACAAAGCAACGGAACGGCAGCATAACAACGGAATAGCAGCATGGCGTTACAGCCACAAGTAGACCACGTGATTGACAGGTTTATTTATAATCAAATAAATACCATATTCATTAAAGCAATAGGAACCTTTGAGTTTAATCCCTCCCAATTCTACACAAGTACAATAAAATGAGCATGAAATGAAATAATAAAATGGAATCAAGACAGACTAAAGGAATTAGCGTATAAAGACTGGTTGAATAATTATTAAAAGACCAGTGTTCTTTAACCATCATGCTGATGTTAGAATAGTAGAGTTAAAGATATCTTCAAACTTCATAGCTCATACTATGAACTACAAGTTCCATCCATATTTTAAATTTAGAAATTTACCTTATTCCAAAAATGCTCTGGGCTACCGTAGTCAACCCTACCACAAATACAGATGTACAGAAAAGCTTGGCTCTGATTGGATCGTTCCTGTCTGCGCATGCGAGGTCCGCGATCGTTACACTAACGAGAAGGTTCAATCCAAACGATAACATCACATTCTGTGGACAAATCGGGGTGTTTGTTACTCCGAATGTCATAACATACCGTATTCATATAACAACTTGTAAGACACTGCGTCCTACTAAATCGGCTAGTTAGGGAGAAATGCTCTTTAGCTCAAGCGCTAGAATGTCAGTCTGGTAAGCCAGTGTCCAATCCCAATAGTTGGTGTCTAATGTGGTTCTGTGCGTCTTCATATCAGCAGGTTTCGATCTCGACCAACAGTATACGTGTTTGATACAATATGTCTATTGTGACAGGTATTCAGAACAGACAATCTTAACGCTTTTTTGAGAGCTAAAATTCCACGCATTTATGAAATAACTTTCAGACAAGATGTCTTCCATTGGCTACTATACGTGTACATATCTATGTCTCTCTCCAAGAAAACATTGAGGGAGAATTACGACATTCTAATGGAAATCAAATCCATAAAATGTGATTGTCATGCTTTGGATGATGATGATGATGATGATGATGATGATGATGATGATTGGATAGGACCATGCATGTTCACCAAAAGGGCAAGCGTCTTCAATAGTAAAATAATTGCTAGTTTACCTGCATGGCTAGAATAAGTGACAACCCGACCGGCGGGTGTTCTCCGACATTGAAACGTAATGGCGGAACATCCGGGTCTTTTGTTGCCTCGACATGAGTTTCTTCCGCTCCATCCGGTGTTAGACATGGCTCCTCCATCCTTACACTTCCTTTTGAGGCCAGTAGTTCGTATTCGCTATCAACATTACAGATTTTTGTGTCGTTGGTCATACTGCAATATGTCACGTGATCAAGCTTAAATATCTTAATGTTAAAAGAGACATTGCCTGATGCGTCAATTATTTTATATTAAGTAATATTATCAAAGCTATTACAGTTTGTCTTATTCGTTTTATCACGGACTTATCGAAGCAATAATCAATATTAGATAATTATAAATTGAATGAGAGCATTCGAATGAATTATGCAGTTTAAAGGGAATACATTTCTTCTGGAACTTATAAATAAATGTACCCCCGTCTGAGGCCTCGGCGTAATGCTTCGGGAAAGTCAAAGCAACAATGATACTTAATACCACATTATAATTATGACAAAGTCTCCTGGTAATTAAGTTTAACCCGACATAATACTCTGATGTATCCCTCTAAGTCGTGTAGAAAAACGTCGAAATATATCCGGATTTCAATCGAGTTTGGCATTTAGTTTTACTTCCAGTTCGGGCAGGGGGAATAAAAGTGAAAATTTGAAAGAGGCTTAAGTTTTTTTAAGCATGAAGTAACACATCCCAAATAAAAGTTACAAATATGGAAATACATAAATAAAAAGCTTGCCATGAAGAAACATAAATATAATAGTTCTTTGTTTCAAAAGTCGAGGTTAATTCTGAAGTAAATAAGAAAAATGAGTCTTACCTTACGTTCGCTTTGAAACACGTGTTGTAACGGTTCTGGCCAGCACGCAAATATGCTCGGTTTGACTGTGTATGTTACCTATGTACTATCAGCCAATCTGATACCGCCCCATACAAAAATGATTCGTATATTACAATGTAACGTTTTCATATGGGGACAATCGGAACCCCTCGTCATTTTCTACTAGTCGGATTGCCCTTACATCATTCGGAACACCTCGGCCGATTCGCTGCGGTCACCTAATGTCCTTTGATGGAAGGTACTGTAATCGGGGAGAAGTGTTCCGAATGGCCCTTACATATCAAGCTAGTTCCTCACGTCATCATTTTACAACATGCCAGATATATGTCACACTGTGACACGGATGTTCTACAAAATGTGTACTTGCTGTACATATAATTTGGCGAAAATGTTTCATCTTAATTAGATCTATATATCAAAAGAGTATCGAACCGTTTGAAGTTTTCATTTTTAAATAAGTCTTTGGCGTTTTGGTTAATGTATTCTGCGTTCCAACAACTGGCGCCAGGTGGCGCTGTATATTAATCTGAACGTATTAAAACCACGACTGGGGTAACAATCAACTCGAAGGATTAATTATCAAGAACTCTCGTTTAGGATTGATTTAATCATTGATAGTCTCGAGTGATGCTGTGATGTCTATTCATGGGGTGGTAATAACGGGCATGTGACGGGTGTTATCCACAGTCCAATAAATTAGATTATTTTGTTTAAAGATATTGTATTGGCATTAAAATGACAAAGGGATTTGTCAGCAATGTTTTTCCAATTTATAGACGACTTCTCCCATAATGCATATATATATATGTTACATAACAATAGTCACGTGATGACATTGAAGATTACAGACTGTTGTCAAACGTTTTATCTAGTATGTTATACATTTATATGTAGTATATCTAAAATGGAGATAAAACATTCAAAGATGTATGCCAAATTGGTATTTTCGACCGGTCATAGCACAAAAGCGAGCACACGAATACTTCTATTTACATTTCCTCCGATGCCATTAAATCACCTTTCCAAATACACTGTGTGCAAACTCAACTGTACGGTTACCGGATGTTGCGATTGCTGAAGCGGTAGAAAATGACTGCTTATTGCAGAGGTGAGAAGAAAATAACAATTATGTACCGATAAAGAGTGAATTGATACAAAGAATAAGTTATGGTACACGTTTAGATATCAATCTGGCCTGGAGACTATCAACATGTCTTTTAACTATAACTAAACTATCGCAAAGATTAAAAATCACTTGCTCCTCATCGAAAATTTCATCTGAAAGATGTTATTATTTTCATTTCTATCCTCTCGTTATGTGTTATGTCTTCTATTTTAGTTCTGAAACGAAAGTTTGAACTCCGATTATTGTATATCACCATTCCTACACGATGTAATATTATGCAAACTTACATTTTACGAGAAAAAATACACGGAGTTGAATGCGGGAATATGTACGGGTTGTTATGAAAGTACTGTAAGGGTTGTAGCGATTTATGAAAAATGATCCGTACGGGTAATTGTGATGGTTATCGATGCATTATAAGAAGTCTGAGCCACACTCTCAATGTCCATGATTTTTATGTAATTTATTCGATATTAAAAAATGTTTCTAATGATATTTCTTGTTTAACGTTTCAGATCACGATGGAGTACCGCTGCTATTATTGTGATTTCAAATGTTTGCTGTTTGAAGACGTAATTTAGCACATGGATATGAAATGCTTAATTTCAAAACTGCAAAACACTCATCAAAAGGAACTATAGTTCAGTCCAAAAATTCCCAAAGTGTACCCGATGTAGTAGGAAGACAGGGGGAAAAGATAAAAGTAAATAGTGACACCTGTACTATCACATTACAGGAAAGTGATAATGGCTCCCATGACAATACTCATGCTATTCCGCCGTGGTGAAACTTATTTGGAGAACAGGATTGAAAATTTCAAAGGGAAATTCCTGAGATTTATGGGAGGTTGCAAGAAACCAGTTCACAGGATGCGAAAATAAATGTTGCTGTTCCACATCATTCATGTTTAGAGGATATTGAGCTGTCACAAAAGCTAAGAAATGTAAAGCCAGGAATATTGCACGAGATGATAGGAATGGCAAAACTGGACAACGTGGAGCATTACAATACATTCAAACTATGTATCGACAGTAAACAAATCAACACAGGTGCAATGGATCAGAAAGAAGGTGATGTAAATATATGGGGCTATGAAACAGAACCTACATTTTCACAACGGAAAGATGAACTATGCTAACTGAAACATTTACAAATTTATTGGAATCACTTGATGCAAGGGGTGTGACATACCTTTCCGAACTGTTTTTAGAACAGAAGGAGCAAGTTCGCAAGATTGGTGACATATTGCAAATGTTCTTCAAGCGTTTGCAAACTGCGGACTGTAAGGCAAAGGAAGACTGTCACGTTGACAAAGTTACAAACGGCATGCGCAACACCACTGTTGAAAGGAAAGTATACATATGCCATCAGTACGATCAAAACCCATGTTTACAGATTGAATATGACCATCAGTAGGGTTATAAATGCGTTTGACTTACTTGGGAGTATAGTCCCTGAATGCAACGACATTAAACACGTGTATCAACGTGGGCAAAATTGTAATTTACCATCCCAAGAGAACTACATTTGCTTGACAGGACTAATGGAATTAGAAGCGGAGAAGCAACGAACAGATGTCTGGCAAGAGACGCGAAAGAACGCCAAAGTGACAGGAAGTACTGACCAAACAGCACTTGGATTCTACGGTTTAAAAAAAGATGAAAGAACATTATGAAAATGTTTTCAACTCAAAAGAAAAACCGGCCCCCGGGGATGAGGCAATGCAAATGATGGAGTATGGAACGTCAAATGAAATCAATGCCATTGCAACACTGGTATCAACGTTTTACCCGTTTTCTTTCCGTCGTTGTCCTATGAAGAAGAAGGATGTGAGCTAATTCATTACAAAGATGCTCCCTTTGCTGTTGTGAGTCCAGATGGCAGTGCCAGACAGGCAGATAAATGAAGAGACCACACGGGGGAAAAACGTATGCTATTGAAATAAAATGTCCCTTTCCAGGTCAACTATCCAAAACACCAGTTGTTTATTCATTACCATGGTATTACGTCGTTCAAATTCTGTTCGTTTTGCAAACAAAGAGTTTTACTATTTCTATGCTACAACACGGAAAGCAAAACGACATTCCTAGCGAAATTCGACCATGAACTGTTTCGGGACATTTTTGCCTTGCTCTAGAGATTGTACGGTCAGGAAAGTTTACCTCCGGTTGTATTGAATTTTGTACGCTGTACGTACACTACCAGGCAGAAATAGTGGTGCATACATAAATAACAACACACCGTCCAATCACATCGCTATAGGCCGTACACAATCCTAGATTTGTTTGTGTTACAACCCGTACAGTCGATGCTAACTTTATTTCGATATTTTGCAAAACGTAGTAAAGACAGAATCATGCTGAATGTCATTTTCAATTTAGGAGACGTAAATGTTTCTACTCAAACAGTCATAAAGTTATATATTATCTGCGTTTATCTGTAAAATGTGCAAATTTGATACGACAGTCATATCGACAGCTGATTTCACGCAGAGTTTTGATATAAAAGTATCATTTCCCACGTGTATTTTAAACTTGTAAATCTACATAATATCAAGAGTTTATTTAGGAGACACCGTAACGCTGGGGTATGTACAATACATAATATAACTACCTAATTTCAGCTTTAAAACTTATCTCGCTCTCTGCTTTTTACCTTACCGCCTCGCTTCAGCTATCGCAACATCCGGTAGCCGTACATTTGAGTTCGCACACAGTGAAATAGGCATATGAGAAAAAAAATACAGGATTTCTTTTTATTATTTTTTTTTCTTCAAGGAGTACATCCTTAACAGTAGCATCAACATAAAAACACTGGGACGTCTATAATAATATTGCTGGATATACTTTTGCCTCAAATTAGTATAACTATTGCACCTCAGAAGAAAATGAAATTCATCTTAAAATGTCATAAGCATTACATGCTTCACATTCTATAATATATAACATATAATCTATAACCTATAATCTATCAACTATAATCTATAACATATAACTTATGTCATATAATCTATAACCTATAACCTATAACCTATAATCTATAACCTATAATCTATAACCTATAACCTATTATCTATAACCTATAACCTATAATCTATAACCTATAACCTATTATCTATAACCTATAACCTATAACCTATAACCTATAATCTATAATCTATAATCTATAACCTATAATCTATAACCTATAATCTATAATCTATAATCTATAATATATAAGCTATAACCTATAATCTATCAACTATAATCTATAACCTATAATCTATCAACTATAATCTATAATCTATAGCATATAACCTATAATCTATAATCTATAATCTATAATCTATAACCTATAATCTATAATCTATAACCTATAACCTATAATCTATAGCCTATAATCTATAATCTATAACCTGTAACATATAACATATAACCTATAACCTTTAATCTATAACCTATAATATATAACCTATAACCTATAACCTATACCATATAACCTATAATCTATAATCTATTACCTATAACCTATAATCTATAACCTATAATCTATAACTTATAATCTATAACCTATAATCTATAACCTATAACCTATAATATATAACCTATAATCTATAACCTATAATCTATAACCTATAATCTATAATCTATAACCTATAACCTATAATCTATAACCTATAATCTATAATCTATAACCTATAATCTATAACATATAACCTATAACCTGTAACATATAACCTATAACCTATAACCTTTAATCTATAACCTATAATATATAACCTATAACCTATAACCTATACCCTATAACCTATAACCTATAATCTATAATCTATAACCTATAATCTATAATATATAACCTATAATCTATAACCTATAATCTATAACCTATAACCTATAATCTATAACCTATAACCTATAATCTATAACCTATAATCTATAACCTATAATCTATAATATATAACCTATAATCTATAACCTATAACCTATAACCTATAATATATAACCTATAATCTATAATCTATAACCTATAATCTATAACCTATAATCTATAATCTATAATCTATAACCTATAATCTATAACCTATAATCTATAACCTATAACGGTATCAACACCCGAAACCTGGTTCGCGTTAACCTTCAAACTGTATTATATGATTGCAGGTTCTTTTATCACACAAAGTATATTTGTTTACGGGAAATGACACTGGGAATTTTTTTTTTTTTTAATTAATTTAGCCATCAATTCTTGGTAGAGTCATGGTAGATTTTAAAATAGTCTTGCCTCAATCTTTCCTTCAAGAGGTCACGTGACACTTTTGTATGTACATGAATGTATCAAAGTTTGTATTGAAGTATAATGTTTTATTTTAAAATCTATCAAAATTATGATGCGGAAATTTATATTCAGAGGGCACGGTATGTCCAAAGGGCAGTATATGTGTAGGCGTGGCTACTACCTGTTGACATGGACACTGCCCCTGGGTATACAATGCCATTTACATCAGAACTCTGTCTACTTAGACACGAGTTATATATTTACCTTAGTATTTAGTGATTTGGATTATGTAATTCACATCGTCCCTAGCATATATAGAAGCAGAGAGACAGAGAGAGCCTTTGGACCATAGGTGACTGGTCCTCGGGTCAGTCCCGGCCCGTAGGCCTGGCGGGGCCATGATACACTTTACAACTCTCTCTCACTGGACATAAATTGTAAATACCTGACATGTATAATATGAAACGTGTATGTAAATAAACATGAAGATTCTACGGCGTCAATGATCATTCATCAATTCACAACAATCATCAACAAAGTATATAAAAAAAAATAGAAATAGTATAGTATCCATACGCTCTAACCACTAACGACAAACAAATTGTTTTGTTTTGATTTTATTTTCAGATTTTAGAATAATAACATCAATGACAAATAATCAGTTTTCACACACTCACACTTTCTGAATTAAATAAAGGGACACATTTTATTATCTGACATCATCATCCTCAGCGACTTTCATTAACTTAATTATGATTTTTCAATGCAGATAAGATAATAGAAAGAAGCATGAATAAATAAGGACATTAAATAAGAAATAAATAAATAAATAAGTAAATAAATCAATCAAATAGAATATAAATATTTGCATGTACCTATTAGCCAAAGAAATATACAAACAAGCATTTTCACACAATAACCAACGCACACCCTCGATCGATCGATCGATTAGAGAGAGAGACAGAGAGGGAGAGGGAGAGACAGGGAGGGGGGAGACAGAGACAGAGAGGGAGGAGGGAAGAGAGAGAGACGGAGAGGGAGAGAGAGAGAGACAGAGAGGGGAAGAGAGAGAGACAGAGAGGGGGAGAGAGACAGACAGAGAGGGGAGAGAGAGACAGAGAGGGGGATAGAGAGACAGAGAAGGGGAGAGAGAGACAGAGAGGGGGAGAGAGAGAGAGGGGGGGGATAGAGAGACAGAGAAGGGGAGAGAGAGACAGAGAGGGGGAGAGAGAGAGGGGGGGGGATAGAGAGACAGAGAAGGGGAGAGAGAGAGACAGAGAGGGGGATAGAGAGACAGAGAAGGGGAGAGAGAGACAGAGAGGGGAGAGAGAGAGAGAGGGGGGGGATAGAGAGACAGAGAAGGGGGAGAGAGAGACAGAGAGGGGGAGAGAGAGACAGAGAAGGGGAGAGAGAGAGAGACAGAGAGGGGGAGAGAGAGACAGAGAGGGGAGAGAGAGAGAGACAGAGAAGGGGAGATAGAGACAGAGAGACAGAGAGGGGGAAAGAGAGCGACAGAGAGGGGGAAAGAGAGAGACAGAGAGGGGGAAAGAGAGCGACAGAGAGGGGGAAAGAGAGAGACAGAGAGGGGGAAAGAGAGAGACAGAGATGGGGAGAGAGACAGAGAGACAGAGAAGGGGAGAGAAAGAGAGAGAAAGAGAGAGGGAGAGAGAGAGACAGAGAGGGGAGAGACAGAAGACAGAGAGGGAGAGAGAGAGACAGAGAGGGGAGAGAAAGAGAGAATGTGTACATTTTCCTTTATAAATATAACACAATAGATTATTGATGTGAAAAAATGATGAGCGACTCAGGTGATATACATGTACCTTATCAATTAAAAACATAAATTACATTATACAGCAAAGTGTGAAATATCATACAAATACATCATCATGGGTGCGTAGCGTATGCGTATAGTTAAGGAAAGTCAAACGCATTATGTAATAATTCAAATTGCTACCTGACTCTCTCTGTTAATGTAAATGAAGTATTTTCGACTGTTGACCGGTCAATATTTTTTACTATTCACTGGCGAGGAACATCAGCACGCGCCTAAACACCCAAATAAATCTCCATTCAAGGTTTGTTGTATCTTATTGAAAACAGGGATTCGGCTTCCCATATAAATGTAATAAGAGTGTCTGTATGAATTCTTATAGTGCACTGCAAGGCAAAAGGAACGTCAACTGGGGGTTCGAAAATGCACCAAAGCCGAAATTATCAGTTTACTGAAGACCTTTTACGCGTTCCCGAGCCTAATACTATAGCCTCTTTGTAAAATCTTGTGGATTATTCAGGTAACAAAACAGCTGTTTCATGTCTTATAGGGAACAACCAACCAATTGAAAAAATAGATTTTTGAAACAGCCGCTGTGTATAGAAAGTTGAGCCAAGGATAAAATGTCTGGCAGCCACTGATTGGCCAGTATATTATGAAGCGAGAAAATAGATATGTAGCCTGATAGGTAACTATCAATAAGAAATGTTGATATTAATTTCGTAAGTCCGATTGATTTTTTTCCCAAAAGTTCAGGTAATAATAATTAACATGTAAACATTTAAGATTTTTGAGAATTTATACTGCGAAATTCACCCATTTTCAAAATGGCTACCCTGGAGAAAATTTGAGCTGAAGGACCCAACTTTTTTTTATTAGGTGTTATATCAGACCCTAAACTTTTGTTATAAACCATAATTGTCATATTGAATTAAAGAATTTGAATGAAATACTCCAAAACGTTAACACTAAAGTCTATGGGGAAACAATTGGTTGGTTGGTCTCTATAAGTGAAGGGTCAAAACTAATCCCCTCGGTATAGGGACCGACCCAGTGAACTGTTTCCCTCGGCCGTCTGACTGTTGACTGATAAGTCATGAAACAACTGTATACTATTGCACGGCTAAAACAACTATTGATCGGTCACGTGCGAAGTATTGAACACCAGAAACGTTTCGGAATTTGGTCACTTGCGAACACCTGTAACGTTTCGGAAATGAGTCCTACAATTGCAAGCGTCTAAGTCAATCAGATGTCAACACTGCCCGACGACAATCATGGCATTGTCTAGGCTTTCGGTGATTATGTACTAAAACAAGTATACCATAGGTGTCCGATATAGCACTCCAAAGATCTATCCTGAATATAGCACTACAAAGATCTAGGTAGCAGTGTACAGTAAAAATGCCCAATTCTGAAAAATATGACACATGTTTTTGTTTTTTCATTTTTCTTTGACATATTTACCGGCGATTAGATTACGACAATAACAATATCTTTCCAAAACAAGTGCATTTTTATGACGTAAGACACAGTCAGACTGCCCGGCATACTTGTTTGTACGCGATATATCACCAACAAGGGAAAACTCTCCCTTGAAATATCGAACTGTTGCCTCGAAGTCAGCATGGCTCGGTAAAACATTTAACTGTACCACAAAGTAGACTTTAGTGAAAAAGTGTATCCGGTCATCCTGAAGCCGTTTACCTAAACCCCAAACGTGACGAATGGCATTTAGAGTCAAATTTGTACATAAATGAGACACGTTTAAAAGTATTACGTTTAATTCTTTGACAACCCACTGTGACATATCAAGGGCTATCTTAGATTTAGTTGAATAAGACTGTTTGAATGATTGACACATACAATAGTTTGGCGGTATTTTTAAATCGGCACACGTGCGCTCTTTACTGATATTCCTAAGGAAGCTAGTTCCGTATTTTCCAGTGACCCGTGGTGTCACGTGACCTTTTCCAAGCTCTATTATATCCTGAAGTGTGGCATAAACATCAACGTTACTCGTTAATTTATTTCGATTTTCTCTGAGGTGTTTATATAAATCGCTGTGTTCTTCACGAATCCAACGTGGAAGAGAAACATAAAAAGCTGGCAAGCTTTCTTCAAGTCGACCCTGAAATGAGTTCCTAATTGGTCCAAATCTGACACCATGATCACCAAATATTAACAGTAGGGTATTGTTGAGCAGACCACGTGTGTTCAGTGTTGACAGCGTCCTCATCAAGGGAAGATCTAATATACCCAGTCCGTTATAGTTGTTGTGTGTCGGGTCACTTATAAACGTGAAGGTAAACTTAGGAACGTCACTGTATGTTGTAATAAAATCCGCCATTTTATCAAATATGCGTTGTAACACGAGACGGTTTTCTGAGCAGAAATCGCTGTAGTTGGAATTCAGCTCCAATATGTAGGGACGTAAATAGTAGTCGACAGGGGAACGTCTGAAACCTTTACTCATATGATGAAATACAGCGGTGCCAGGTTCATCCTGCCCCATGAAGGTAATGTAGCCAGCTTTCTTAAAATCTTTCCAGATAAATGGATAGTGGTCATAGAACCAGCGCCAGCCGCTCATTTCCTTTACTGTGATACCTAACAACATTGGAACTATGTTAGGGAATGTATTCTGGGCCAGTTTGTTATACCCTTCCAGTTCAACGGCCGCCATTTTCTTCCTAAGGAAATTCCTTGTAAAATTCATATGACGGATGAAATTCATACGCGATGTTGACTCTAGACCAATCATTACAACATCCAATGGCCTTTTCCTAGACAGGGTCTCGCCTTTGGTGGCAGATCTGGCTCTCTGCCTTAACTTGATTAGAGTTTCGTTTCTTATCACAAAGGCATGCTGTTCCCGAGTTACAATTTTGTCGTTCATATCGAAGCAAACAACAGCACAAAATTCATCAGTGACTTTGATGAATTCAGTAAAATTCCTGTTTTTGTTGTTTAGGAACGTAACTTCATCGTCATTGTTGATTCGTTTCACATACGGCTGGTATGAACATTTTGAGAAGTTCGGGTAGTGTTGACGAACAACTGTTTGGTTAATTATCACATTTAAATCTTTTTGGTACGTAATAAGATTCCATTGTTTACACGGGTGATATTTACGTATATGAATAAAACCGTTAACATCAGGTGAGAAAGGATACAAGTGTGGGATGTTACACATCCGGGCGTCCTTATTTTGATTCAGTTTAGTTGAATCAATCCTCGCGCCATTTTGAACCACGTTAGAGAAGCTATATACCAAAGCCATATATAAAATGATCCAAGTCAGAATTGATACTGTCAGTGTGTAAAAGAAAATCATTCGATTTGTTAGGCGTAGGTATGGGAAGGCCATCTTCTAGCTGATATGTCTGAAATATATCATAATAAAAATACGGGGTATTAAAAGTCAATATGTTGTGTATAGTAAACGTTGACATTTACGCTAATTACACAAGAGTCCTTTTGACCGCGAACATTCTCCCACGTGTATTATTTTGATATTAATTTGCATAATCTCGAACTACAAACGAAGGTGGATCGATCGCGAAAATGACCCCAACGCGTATAAATCGCAGAATACCCCCCGCCCGGCTTTCGTCAGCGTTGGAGAGTAACATTACTGGAAAAAACAGTAACGATTTTTTTTTTTTTTTGAAATACTGTCACCAAGATACCCATTTCAAGGAAAAAAATAAAAATTTATAAGAAATCTGATAAGTGTTACTCGTTTTTTTTTAAATTATTTTAGGTCAAATGCTACGAGAGTTACCATTATGTTAAATAACAATTTTGAAATCAAGGTGTTGAATGAGGAAAAAGATCCGTCTGGGAAATTTTTAACTTCAAATATGGGAATCTAATTTATAAATACACCAGTTATAAATATTTCTGGTCCAAATATTGACGACTCTGCTACCTCAATATCATAGAAGATACATCAGTTGAGTTTAAGTCTGAACGGTGAACAATGTATAATACCAAACAAGAGATGAATTGTGATATAAATAAAAGATTAACAAAGCTAAGACCATCTGGAATCCTCTAGCACTGTTTAAACAAGCATCGAGCCCGGCTATAAACCTGAGCATTCGTATCCGAAATTTGTTTAAAATTGACTGACTTCAGATAAAGGTAAGAGGCAATTAATATTTAATAATTCCTTATTACATGACCAGGATTATATCAATCCTATTAGCTAATATTATATTGAAGCAGGTCTAAAAATAGTTCATGTTAAGAAAAATATAGAAGCTCTTAAGATCAGATGGATCAGGATAGTTTTTAGTTCGTAAGGTAAATGACTAGAAATTCTGAATGATAATGTAGACATTCAGCTTTTATCTAAATATGGGAATCATTATCTTCACTGAGTTACCACTGATTATAAAAAAACTTTCCGAGAAGATGTTTTACAGGACTGGTATAATCTTAGAGTTAAAGAAGATCTCGTTAGAAATATTAATGATGACAAGGTGTTGATACTCAATTATGGTTAAACAAAATTGTTGTTAATAACCAACTTTTATTTTAGTTTAAATTAATAATGTGCCGTGGTATAATAACAAATTATCTACAATACTTGATAGTAATCCAACTTATTAAGAAGTACCTGAGACGTTTCTCATCCTTCAGTAGAACATTGACACAGATTATTTTTCTACACATTGAGCTAATCCTAAAGAAAGTTAAAGGGTCGCACGACTTCTAACGTTTATTCTCGAGACTACTATTAACATCACTAGTCAGCAAACATTTGGGAAATATCGTGACTATAATAAAAAGAGTTGGGGGAAAATACAATATTCCTTTTGAACAACTCACAATTCTAAACAATATCTAAGGCAGAAATTTATAAAAAAAAAAAATATTATTGGAAAAAGCCATGTGTATTTAAGCTTGTCCAACTATTAAGCACAACAAATGTAAAAGAGCTAAATCTTTTAAGTAAATTTGTGTACGACGCAAATAATTTGAGAAAATCTCTGATGTAATGATGTTGTCCATTCTCTAATTAATTGATATAATTATATGTGCAGTGTCCCGTATGTACGCCAACTGAATTTTGTACTATTACATCTGTACAATGCAAATGAGCTGTAAAGCTAAATGCAATAAAGAAATTTGAAATTTGAAATTCTAAACTCCCATGGCTACAGTTCAATGATAACCACCGTATAACAACTCTATACGTATTATGTAAATCCTAATTGTTTTTATTATTTTATAATGGAGAAAGTGAGACAACCGTTCATGTGTTCTGGGAATGTGAGGAGGATTTCGGTCAAGTCTCGAAATGTCGCTAGAGATACAATTACATTACCGAATTAAAAGGAAGCTTTATTGTTTGGATGGTGAATAATACAGGGAATTTTCTAATTAAATCTTATATATACAGAACTACACACGATACCCTCTCTGTCCTGGCTCTAGTAAATGTACAAAACAAAAACAAAAAACTGTGTGGTTCAAAAACCTTATCTACAATTTTTCGTGAATGAATGAAAGAAATGGATCAAATTAATCGATGTAGCCAAATTAGGCTGATAACACCTTCTCCTTCATCTATTAAAGGCTTAATTATTCAGTAAGTACCCGTTAATTAGCTTAAATCAGTATGTTGCACTGTTTTGACCTACATCTTAAGCATCTTTGTTCTGATATCTGTCCCTATTTTTCCTTTTCTTCTGTCTCATTTCCGTCCTAATATCAGCTTCGTTTTCTTTCATTTCTACTCTTTCTCTCCTTATATCATTGCAACTAATGGCTCTCTTTTATGCAGTCATTTGAGATAACAATATTCTTTGTTTAATTTGTATGGTATAGATTTAATATGAAAACCAAACTGATCCCAATGGATTAGGATTATCAATTAGTTTGACTGGACTATCATTGTCACTGTGTCGAAAAAAAACTCTCTTTTAAAAATGAAATAAACATATAAAAAAAATAGAATATCTTCTTCAAATGTTAAGTGCGTTGAGCAATTATCTACGGCTGCGGGGGTTGTGTGGGAAATGTATGCAAATGTTAGAATTATCATTGATACTTATTGAGAGGATACCATGTCAGACCCCTGTGGTATGTCAATCATTTATACTTATTGAGAGGATACCATATCAGACTCCTGTGGTATGTCAATCATTGATACTTATTGAGAGGATATATACCATGTCAGACCCCTGTGGTATGTCAATCATTGATACTTATTGAGAGGATACCATGTCAGACTCCTGTGGTATGTCAATCATTGATACTTATTGAGAGGATACCATGTCAGACTCCTGTGGTATGTCAATCATTTATACTTATTGAGAGGATATATACCATGTCAGACTCCTGTGGTATGTCAATCATTGATACTTATTGAGAGGATACCATGTCAGACTCCTGTGGTATGTCAATCATTTATACTTATTGAGAGGATACCATATCGGACTCCTGTGGTATGTCAATCATTGATACTTATTGAGAGGATATATACCATGTCAGACCCCTGTGGTATGTCAATCATTGATACTTATTGAGAGGATATATACCATGTCAGACTCCTGTGGTATGTCAATCATTGATACTTATTGAGGGGATATATACCATGTCAGACTCCTGTGGTATGTCAATCATTGATACTTATTGAGAGGATATATACCATGTCAGACTCCTGTGGTATGTCAATCATTGATACTTATTGAGGGGATATATACCATGTCAGACTCCTGTGGTATGTCAATCATTGATACTTATTGAGAGGATATATACCATGTCAGACTCCTGTGGTATGTCAATCATTGATACTTATTGAGATGATATATACCATATCAGACTCCTGTGGTATGTCAATCATTGATACTTATTGAGAGGATACCATGTCAGACTACTGTGGTATGTCAATCATTGATACTTATTGAGAGGATACCATGTCAGACCCCTGTGGTATTTCAATCATTTATACTTATTGAGAGGATATATACCATGTCAGACTCCTGTGGTATGTCAGTCATTTATACTTATTGAGAGGATATATACCATGTCAGACTCCTGTGGTATGTCAATCATTGATACTTATTGAGAGGATACCATGTCAGACTCCTGTGGTATGTCAATCATTTATACTTATTGAGAGGATATATACCATGTCAGACGCCTGTGGTATGTCAATCATTTATACTTATTGAGAGGATACCATATCAGACTCCTGTGGTATGTCAATCATTGATACTTATTGAGAGGATATATACCATGTCAGACTCCTGTGGTATGTCAATCATTTATACTTATTGAGGATACCATGTCAGCATCCTGTTGTATGTCAATCATTTATACTTATTGAGAGGATATATACCATGTCAGACGCCTGTGGTATGTCAATCATTTATACTTATTGAGGATACCATGTCAGCATCCTGTTGTATGTCAATCATTTATACTTATTGACAGGATACCATGTCAGACTCCTGTGGTATGTCAATCATTGATACTTATTGAGAGGATATATACCATGTCAGACTCCAGTGGTATGTCAATCATTTATACTTATTGAGAGGATACCATGTCAGACTCCTGTGGTATGTCAATCATTGATACTTATTGAGAGGATACAATGTCAGACTCCTGTGGTATGTCAATCATTGATACTTATTGGGAGGATACCATGTCAGACCCCTGTGGTATGTAAATCATTTATACTTATTGAGAGGATACCATATCAGACTCCTGTGGTATGTCAATCATTGATACTTATTGAGAGGATATATACCATGTCAGACTCCAGTGGTATGTCAATCATTGATACTTATTGAGAGGATATATACCATGTCAGACTCCTGTGGTATGTCAATCATTGATACTTATTGAGAGGATACCATGTCAGACTCCAGTGGTATGTCAATCATTGATACTTATTGAGAGGATACCATGTCAGACCCCTGTGGTATGTAAATCATTTATACTTATTGAGAGGATATATATCATGTCAGACTCCTGTGGTATGTCAATCATTGATACTTATTGAGAGGATATATACCATGTCAGACTCCAGTGGTATGTCAATCATTGATACTTATTGAGAGGATACCATGTCAGACTCCTGTGGTATGTCAATCATTGATACTTATTGGGAGGATACCATGTCAGACCCCTGTGGTATGTAAATCATTTATACTTATTGAGAGGATACCATATCAGACTCCTGTGGTATGTCAATCATTGATACTTATTGAGAGGATATATACCATGTCAGACTCCAGTGGTATGTCAATCATTGATACTTATTGAGAGGATACCATGTCAGACTCCAGTGGTATGTCAATCATTGATACTTATTGAGAGGATACCATGTCAAACTCCTGTGGTATGTCAATCATTGATACTTATTGAGAGGATATATACCATGTCAGACTCCAGTGGTATGTCAATCATTGATACTTATTGAGAGGATACCATGTCAGACTCCTGTGGTATGTCAATCATTGATACTTATTGGGAGGATACCATGTCAGACCCCTGTGGTATGTAAATCATTTATACTTATTGAGAGGATACCATATCTGACCCCTGTGGTATGTCAATCATTGATACTTATTGAGAGGATACCATGTCAGACATCTGTGGTAGGTCAATCATTGATACTTATTGGGAGGATACCATGTCAGACTCCTGTGGTATGTCAATCATTGATACTTATTGGGAGGATACCATGTCAGACTCCTGTGGTATGTCAATCATTGATACTTATTGGGAGGATACCATGTCAGACTCCTGTGGTATGTCAATCATTTATACTTATTGAGAGGATATATACCATGTCAGTCTCCTGTGGTATGTCAATCATTGATACTTATTGAGAGGATATATACCATGTCAGACTCCTGTGGTATGTCAATCATTGATACTTATTGAGAAGATATATACCATGTCAGACTCCTGTGGTATGTCAATCATTTATACTTATTGAGAGAATATATAGCATGTCAGACGCCTGTGGTATGTCAATCATTTATACTTATTGAGAGGATATATACCATGTCCGATTCCTGTAGTATGTCAATCATTGATACTTATTGAGAGGATATATATCATGTCAGACTCCTGTGGTATGTCAATCATTTAGACTTATTGAGAGAATATATACCATGTCAGACGCCTGTGGTATGTCAATCATTGATACTTATTGAGAGGATATATACCATGTCAGACTCCTGTGGTATGTCAATCATTTATACTTATTGAGAGGATATATACCATGTCAGACTCCAGTGGTATGTCAATCATTTATACTTATTGAGAGGATACCATGTCAGACTCCTGTGGTATGTCAATCATTGATACTTATTGAGAGGATATATACCATGTCAGACTCCAGTGGTATGTCAATCATTGATACTTATTGAGAGGATACCATGTCAGACTCTTGTGGTATGTCAATCATTGATACTTATTGGGAGGATACCATGTCAGACATCTGTGGTATGTAAATCATTTATACTTATTGAGAGGATACCATATCAGACTCCTGTGGTATGTCAATCATTGATACTTATTGAGAGGATATATACCATGTCAGACTCCAGTGGTATGTCAATCATTGATACTTATTGAGAGGATACCATGTCAGACTCCAGTGGTATGTCAATCATTGATACTTATTGAGAGGATACCATGTCAGACTCCTGTGGTATGTCAATCATTGATACTTATTGAGAGGATATATACCATGTCAGACTCCAGTGGTATGTCAATCATTGATACTTATTGAGAGGATACCATGTCAGACTCCTGTGGTATGTCAATCATTGATACTTATTGGGAGGATACCATGTCAGACCCCTGTGGTATGTAAATCATTTATACTTATTGAGAGGATACCATATCTGACCCCTGTGGTATGTCAATCATTGATACTTATTGAGAGGATACCATGTCAGACATCTGTGGTATGTCAATCATTGATACTTATTGGGAGGATACCATGTCAGACTCCTGTGGTATGTCAATCATTGATACTTATTGGGAGGATACCATGTCAGACTCCTGTGGTATGTCAATCATTTATACTTATTGAGAGGATATATACCATGTCAGTCTCCTGTGGTATGTCAATCATTGATACTTATTGAGAGGATATATACCATGTCAGACTCCTGTGGTATGTCAATCATTGATACTTATTGAGAAGATATATACCATGTCAGACTCCTGTGGTATGTCAATCATTTATACTTATTGAAAGAATATATACCATGTCAGACGCCTGTGGTATGTCAATCATTTATACTTATTGAGAGGATATATACCATGTCAGACTCCTGTGGTATGTCAATCATTGATACTTATTGAGAGGATATATATCATGTCAGACTCCTGTGGTATGTCAATCATTTATACTTATTGAGAGAATATATACCATGTCAGACGCCTGTGGTATGTCAATCATTGATACTTATTGAGAGGATACCATGTTAGACTCCTGTGGTATGTCAATCATTGATACTTATTGAGAGGATATATACCAGGTCAGTCTCCTGTGGTATGTCAATCATTGATACTTATTGAGAGGATATATACCATGTCAGACTCCTGTGGTATGTCAATCATTTATACTTATTGAGAGGATATATACCAGGTCAGTCTCCTGTGGTATGTCAATCATTGATACTTATTGAGAGGATATATACCATGTCAGACTCCTGTGGTATGTCAATCATTGATACTTATTGAGAGGATACCATGTCAGACTCCTGTGGTATGTCAATCATTTATACTTATTGAGAGGATATATACCATGTCAGACTCCTGTGGTATGTCAATCATTTATACTTATTGAGAGGATACCATGTCAGACTCCTGTGGTATGTCAATCATTGATACTTATTGAGAGGATATATACCATGTCAGACTCCTGTTGTATGTCAATCATTGATACTTATTGAGAGGATATATACCATGTCAGACTCCTGTGGTATGTCAATCATTGATACTTATTGAGAGGATATATACCAGGCCAGTCTCCTGTGGTATGGCAATCATTGATACGTATTGAGAGGATATATACCATGTCAGACTCCTGTGGTATGTCAATCATTTATACTTATTGAGAGGATATATACCATGTCAGACTCCTGTGGTATGTCAATCATTTATACTTATTGAGAGGATACCATGTCAGACTCCTGTGGTATGTCAATCATTGATACTTATTGAGAGGATATATACCATGTCAGACTCCTGTGGTATGTCAATCATTTATACTTATTGAGAGGATACCATGTCAGACCCCTGTGGTATGTCAATCATTGATACTTATTGAGAGGATATATACCATGTCAGACTCCTGTGGTATGTCTGAAGGTAGGAACGCTACCGACGGAGATTGATACTGATGTAGCATATGTACAATACAAAAACGATACGTACCTTTCTTCTTAATCTACAGTTATAACAGTTTCCGTTTCCTCCGCGTCTGGAACTAAGGCCATCAATGTCGTCGTTATACTGCGATCCTCGTCTGTCACCCGTCCAACTGATACGAGATATTGTTAACTAACTGATTTAACATGGGTGTCTCGGCTGTCGTGATCGGTGTAGTCAGGTGTAACATTAAGATCGTCCTCCCGTCAACGTGACGTCTCGAGACGAACGGGCGACAGAGGATGATGTCTGTTGGTTGGGTTAGCTGTTTCTCTACCTACAGTGTTGACTTCCCCCATAGACTAAATACATCAAACAGGACTAAATACATCAAACAGGACTAAATACATCAAACAGGACTAAATACATCAAACATCAAACAGGACTAAATACATCAAACAGGACTAAATACATCAAACAGGACTAAATACATCAAACATCAAACAGGACTAAATACATCAAACAGGACTAAATACATCAAACAGGACTAAATACATCAAACAGGACTAAATACATCAAACAGGACTAAATACATCAAACAGGACTAAATACATCAAACATCAAACAGGACTAAATACATCACACAGGACTAAATACATCAAACAGCAAACAGGACTAAATACATCAAACATCAAACAGGACTAAATACATCAAACAGCAAACAGGACTAAATACATCAAACAGGACTAAATACATCACACAGGACTAAATACATCAAACATCAAACATCAAACAGGACTAAATACATCAAACAGGACTAAATACATCAAACAGGACTACACAGGCAAAAGTGCCACACATGTGCCACATGCGTAGCATTTTTCATGCGATTTTCACACGATTTTCATGCGTATATCATATGATTTTCCACACGCATGATTTTCGCATGAAAAGTTCATGTCATCCACATGCGATTATCATGCGATTTACATGTCTACTTGACACGCATGAGAATCGCATGTTTTGTTGCTACATGCGAGATACATGTGAAATTTACATGCGTGTATCACATTAAAGATTTTAAGCATCAGAATCATGCGTAAACAAATATTTTGTTGTTTTTCATTCATTTTTATTTTCTATTTTCATTTATTTTCATTCTTTCAGCACTTACAGTTTATTCTAATGCTTATGTGGGTTTTTTTATCACTTTTCATATAAATGAGGACTGATTTTCAAGTGAGATCTTTTAATTGTTTTAAATTTCACATTAACCAGAAAAAAATGAACAATATATACTATTTGAACAAATTCTTTTAAACTTGAAAACAAATTTCAAGACATATACATAACTTCACTCAAATGGTATAGATTAAGAAACATGAATACATATATACAGTACTGTACATATGTATTTCTTTTTCTAAATAAATTCAAATAATCAAGATTACCAGGTCAATATAGTAGAACATTTCTGGTATACACCAATGTAAATTTGACTAAGTTAGACTAAAGAAGCCATGAATGCATAATGATACCATTTTTTTAATTAACAGTAGCTACATGTATATAATTGCTCTTGTTGCTCATGCTTATTTCTATTGTTTGTCACAAATGTCCTCATGTTACACATGTGTCTGAGTGTATCTATAAAAATCTTGAAATCTTGTTAAATGAAGGTGTTTACATATTTTATTATAAATTGACAATCGACACTTAATGATCATAAAGACATTGACAAAATATGCACATAAATCAGTTAACATATACTTTGATATAGGCCTAAAATTATGCAAAGTACATTTAAATATCATCGGCTGTTTCATTTGATAAATATTACGGCAGTAACCATGATCCATAGCCAGGCTGCACATATATTGAGACAAATATCGCGAAAACCACTAGAAACGGATACCTGCATCACGTCCACGCACTGTATCACAACCATGTCTGGTGCAGGGCCAGAGCGCACCACTAGATATGAAAACAATTTGGTGTCGCTAAGAATTTGGTGCAAATACAATAAAATCGGGTGTGACATAACACCTAGCTTACATATATAGATAAATGAGATATTTATTTACCTCAGAACACATATTTAGTCCCATCTAGGTGTTTTAATTCGTCCGCATAGACCCTCGCTTACGCTAGTGAAAATTTCATACTTGACTCGACGCCATGCATATTGCTACCGGCGGGGCGGCCTAATTACCCTAATCAGTACCCGATGGAGCGAAAAGAAAAAAATACAATGTCAACATTTATTTTCATATATTTTACCGCTTATAATTAATAGATAGTAATTTTTTGAATTGAATAACAGGTTTTGGGAAATAATATGCTCAGTTTCATTAATTTAAACTAAGTAAGAAGAAACACAATAAATGATATGTGGTCTTTTCGGTCCATTGCGTTTGGATTCGGGTGGTTAGTCGTACTGTCACTTACAAAGCGGAAAACCAAATTGGACAGAATCAGAATTACAATCGCTAGCGCAGTCCGTGGCGGAGAACATATCTGTGATTCACGGCGAATCCTTTTCCCTTCACGTAACCAACGAGGCGGACAAAGATAACAGATAGGTAAGTGAAATTCGTTTGTGTGTTGTTTTTTTCAGTAGGGTCTTCTCCGGATGTTACGTCACCAGTGACGTCACCAAGTTTGTTGCTGCGCCTGTCTCATTGAAGTTCTGTGTTGTATTTTACTGTCACTGCCAGTATTTCTTACAATATCTGAATATCAGAGACGATGTTCCAAGATATGGATGTTTTGTCATGATTGTATGTTGCTTTGCACAAGCACGCGTGCAAAAAATAATCAACCCAGCGTTCAGAATGTCAAGCAAAGTCCCGTAGCCTCGAGCTCATCGGCAGTACCAGTACCGCTGACTGTAACTTGTAAGTAAACTTGTTTGTTGACATTGATGTAAACAGGCGGCGCTAAATATGCACGAAGAACAGATCCCGTTTATTTTATATTTACTGTAGTAATACTTTTTTCTCCAAATTTAATTAATTTTAGATTTCGATAGGCCTAGCCGGTTTAGTTTTTTTTGTGGCTAGCTTTCTCAGTGATTGTTTACGTCTAAAAATATCAACGGGAATCGCCAGATTGAGGTCACAAATGTACAGAAAACCGCACGTGTGCTCACGGACATTTTCTCGTGAACGAGCAGAATATTGAAATACATTTTGATTTATAACCGCTCGCATAGATATACATATGTATACTACTCATAAAACATGTAACTTATCTTAAAGTATACAGTATAGGCCTATCATCTTATTATTTTGTTAATGTAATTTTTTGTTTTCATGTTATTCCTGCCTCATTAAATCAAGGTCATACATGGAGTTCTTATGCCAGTTATATAAGAAATAATCCCCCCCCCCCCCCCCCCCCCTCTACACACCCACACTCCCAGGTAACAAGGGTGTGACTTACACTGACCCCAATAATGACCCCTCCTTCAAAGTTTACCTTAAAAGGTGTGAAGATCTGGACTGGTGTACATGGTCATATAAACTAGATAAAGATCCCCTTAATTGTTAGATGGAAACTGGTCATCACACCTTACCTTTACCAAGCTCATAAAGTAAACCGGTACAGACTTAAGCTTATGACTAGCTATCTTACACTTTTGAAATGATATGATTGTCCCAGGTATCCCAGCTGGGTTGCCATAGAATAAGAACTCCGAAGATGTGAAATTTATGCGACTCATAGTCATGCTCATTTCCATCAATTTAACTCTACCTAATAACTAATATATAAAGCGTCCTTTATGCATGCAGACTTTGAACCTGGCATTTTTAACTTAATATAAATAATCTATATTTCAATTTCATGCATTTCTCCAAATAGGGAAATAAATATTTATGATATAGTAGTATAAAAGCTTGTTACAACACTCAAAAATGTACAGTAAATGGTCAAAATAATATTCTTCAAACACATTTTTATATTTGGAGTAGAAAACTTTTAGTCAACTTCACATTTAAAACCACTAATTGATACTCAAATGTACATTTATGAGTTAACTATTCTTAATGATATCATGATTACTATTACTTTATATCTCTGATACTGTAATGGAAGTATATGTAAAGAGTATAATTAGAAGTCAAGTCAATATGTACATGTATGTATATCACTGTAGCAGGCCGGGTTTTAATTGTAAATACTGTACATAGTTGTATGGTCGCCTTCTAGCTTCCAGCTAGGGGGAATTTCCCTTTAGCTCAGTGGACCA
Organism: Pecten maximus; assembly: GCF_902652985.1. NCBI lineage: Eukaryota > Metazoa > Mollusca > Bivalvia > Pectinida > Pectinidae > Pecten > Pecten maximus. Next base: position 30,528,912 of record NC_047031.1, on the reverse strand, counting down.
GTAAGCCGGGGTCGCTGGTTCGATCCCAGCTGGCTGCACACTGCTACTCCTTGAACTTTTACATCCATAGATTAATATAATTTTCATGTATGAGTTAAGCAAATTCTTATCAAGCTTTCATGTACACTAACTGCAGTTGGCCTTATGTCATTTTTTAAAAGTTTAAACATTTGAATTTATGATTTGAAAATTGGCTTGAACAACCATCCTACATTCATGAGAGTGACACGTCATAATCTGTTACATAAAATGTAAGAGTGACACGTCATACTATGATATATATTGAATGAGTGGGAAAGGAAAACGATGTAGTTCCAACAGGTCTGTTTTACAGGTAAATTGTACATAGTTTGCTGCCCAGAGGCAAATTGTACCTCAGACTGTAGATTTATAGGCCTATTTAATTTTCCTGGACGTGAACAATGTGTACTAATAACGGGTATACGGCTATAGGTTGGTTTTTGGAAGTGGTGAATTTACATTCTTTATACCTTTGGGAATTTCACTGAAGTTTTTTTTTACTTTAACATCTTTCTTTGGAATAAATTTTAAAGCATTGTCTTTATATTTTTGAATCAAACAAGAGAACAGCATCATTTCTTAATTTGTTTTGCATAATTTTTTTCTGAACTTATATCATTCAATTACATGTATTTGTAGAACTATTGAAATGACATGTACACTGCAAGCTGGAAAGTTCCTCATGCATCAGGTCCTGTCACTACAATACATGATATCAGGGATATGTCCCTGGTCATAATGATTGTTTAAATAAGAAAATTTCAAGATTTGAAATTGATTTCGAAATGAAATATTGAATAACTTCAGCCTGTGTTGTGTGATGGGAATAATTTTGAAAGATCAAATTTAACTATTCAAATGATTTGCTTCATGAATCTCACATTATCAACATTTTTTTTTTTTTTCAAATTAGACTTTTTATTCAAATTTTTAATGAAACATGATTACATCATATGCAAATGCTAACAATTTGAAATTATTTGTTTTGAAGTCTCTGACGTGACCTTGATTGAGACTATATCTTTGGACAGAGCCAAATTATATCTTTTGCCATGTACAAAGAAATCAATGTGGAGAAAGCTAAGTTGATACTAAAATATTTTCAATTAAGTCATATTCAGTTATTTTGGGTGAGGAACCATGTACATTTTTGTACACTTTTGAATTCAAGTTGATTTCATCTATTTACAAAGGTATTACAGAAAATTATTTGACAAATTCGAACAATGACCAGGAATAAATTATCACAATTCTTTGAAATGTCATCTGCACACAGGTAAAATATAGTTGGCTTAGTTGCACAGGGACTAATGTAAAAAGTTCACAATGTATGTGGCCAACACTGCAATGGACAAATATTTACATCAGAAAGGGCATTCAATTCCAGGCCTCAGAGCGCAGTTTATTTCCCTCTTGAGAAAAACTAAATTGAAATATTTTAAAAGTTTTCACAAAATATGGTTTTCATTTCATATTGCAGAACTATTCTCTCAATTTCAAGTGACCTGGTATTCTTATCGCCTTTTGCCCGTCGTTGTCCGTCATGCGTCCGTAAACAATTTACATTTTTGACTTCTTCTCCAAAACCCCTGAACCAAATTCAATGAAATCTGGCTAAAGGTCAACGAAATTGTGAATTATATGGTCCCCACCCCCCAGGGGCCTGAGGTATGGGGCTAAAAAGGGTCAAAATGACTGCAACTTCAAAAATATTCTTCTCTATATAGTTATATACTCTCAGATATGTTGGAATCAAATACTCTTCATAGATGGAAGGGTCTTATGGTGCTTTACCAAAATTATGAATTTCATGACCCAGGGGTCTCACATTTTGCCCCTCGGGAGGGGGTAAATTTTACGTTAGTTTATATAGGGAAATAACATTTTTGACTATAATTTGTTTGATTTCTATTGGAATTCATTCTAACTTGGTTAACATTATTAGCTTGTGATGGCAGTTTGATGGTATACACATGTTGGCCCTGACTGACCCCCAGGGGCAGATAAGCGGGGCTAAAAAGGGTCAAATTGACAAAAAATTTCAAACATCCTCTTCTCAAGACCCAAATAACTAAATAAGGTAGAATCAAATACTCTTCATAGTTGGAAGGGGCTTATGGTGCTTAATTAAAATTATGAATTTCATGACACTGTGGTCACACATCTACCCCTTGGGAGGGGGTAAATTTTATTATAGTTTATATAGGGAAATCACATTTTTGACTATGATTTGTTTGATTTCTATTGGAATTCATTCTTATTTCGTTAACATTATCAGCTTGGGATAGCAGTTGATGGTATGCACATATTGGTACTGACTGACCCCTTGGGGCTGATGGATGGGGCCAAGAATGGTCAATTAAATTAACTGAAATATTTCAAATCTCAGGTGACCGTTAAGGGCCATGGGCCTCTTGTTCACTTATTTGATACAACTGCAATTGTTAGATATTTTATTAAAACTGGTATACACCACAGGGGCTTGGCACGATTTTCCAAATGATAGTCCATATATATATGTATATAGTATCGATACTATATACATATATATATGGACTATCATTTGGAAAATCGTGCCAAGCCCCTGTGGTATACACGTACTGCTACCATATAAGAGGTTAAAAACATTTATTTATTCATACAGTTTGCAAACAAATTGATATCAATGATTAAATGAAGCTGAATTTATGTTTTTATTTTCTGAAAACTATTTTGTTTTCTTTGTTTTAGATATCTTCAACATCCAGCTCCTAGAGGGACACCAGCTGTAAGAACTCCTGTCAGCTTCAAGTCTAGGTAATCACACATGTCTTGTAACTTCATAATAATCTTTGAAAAATACTTATTTATTTGGACACTTAACCAACTGCTGTTTGTTTAATCACTGTTACCTTCATGTCAAGCTCATAAAGAAATGTGATAATTTTTATAAATTTTCTATAATAAATATGAAACATCAATGTGTAAGCACTGACTTTGACTTTTCCAACGTCCAGGTCAGTTTTGTTTCTTTTTACGCCCTGTTGAAAGCCAATATCATTTAAGGATGTACCGGGTTTGGAGGAGAAGGAACGCTGGAAAACCCAGTGTTTAATCCGAGGGATCCACTGATCTCTGGTCAGTGCCAAGTAGCTGCCCCACTTAGGTTTCAAACTCACAACAGAGAAGCCTGAGGGGCAGGTCAAAAAGGGTCAAATTGACTGAAATTTTGAAAATCTTTTTCTCCACTCCCAGATAAGCTGAAATCAAATACTCTTTGTATCAAAGACGTAGATGGAAAGGTCTTGAGGTCCTTTACCAAAATTGTAAATTTCATAACCCTGGGGTCAAGCGTCTTCATTGAGAAGGGGTAAAATTTACTTTATTTTATATAGGGAAGGCATTTAACCTCTGCTCATAAAGCTGTATATGACACTGTCATTGCAATGATTCAGTGATTAATTCTCTAAAATAATTATACCCCCGCAACGAAGTTAGGGGGGGGGGGGGGGGGTATACTGGAATCAGGTTGTCCGTCCGTCCGTCCGTCCGTCTGTAGACGCATTTTGTCCGGGCAACTCCTCCTAAACTGATGGGCCGATTTCAATGAAACTTCACACAAATATAGAGGAACATGTGTAGATGTGCATGCCACTTTATTTTTCTCAAGATTATGGTTGCTATGGCAACTGGTCACTATAAACAGGTTTTCTGATAAGAACCATAACTTTAAGTTTGTCCAGACAACTCCTCCTAAACCAAAGTGCCGATTTCAATGAAACTTTTCACAAATATAGAGGAACATGTGTAGATGTGCATGCCATTTTTGTTTCTTTTTTTTCTGTTTTTTTTAAATGTGGTTGCTATGGCAACTAGTCACTATATTACTGGGTTATCTTATTAAGCCTTCCATTTCGACCATTGCAGATTGCGGGGGTATAAGTCAGCCATCTTGGCGACAGTTCTAGTTAATTTTGAAAAGTAATGTAGTCATATTATTGAGATTTTGATTATCATCTCATAATTAGATATAGTTCATCATGTGTGAATGTACCATGAAAAACCAATTTTGATTACTTTTTTCTTTTAATTTTGTTTACAGAAACTTCAACAAAGGTGGACATCTGGAGAAGCTGAAAGACAGATCTGCAACATAGTGAAACTGTTTTCTGCTTTCGGCAAATGGACAGTCAGTCAGTCACAGCAGGCAAGGCTCGGCAGTTTTGAAACCCATGTCAACAGTGTTAAGCTTCAAGGAAAAAGATTCAATGAACTGTATATCATATGATTCTGCATAAATATCTCCAAGCAGCAAAAGTGATTTCTGGAACTAGAAGTAATGATGTTGGAGAGGCAAACAATATGAATAAGACAACAGTATCTCCGTCTTGTTGAAAAAGTGATGTTTTTCTCTATACAAGTTATACCAGTAATGCAAAGGCCAAGGACATGGATAGTGGTTTTTAATATTTATATATATGTGTATTGATCTTTCTTACCATAAGATAAACTGACATTCTAAACTATAGTGCAACTTGGTTTTGTATGGATTTACTTTACATGAGCAAGTATTAAATGAATTATATTTTTGATTCTAAATGACAAATTTTCATCTTGTTATTATTGATTAGACTTTAAGATAAAATGCCCATTGGGCATCTGACATTGTTCTGTTTGGTTTGCTTTATTTTGTTTACAGCCATTAAAGGGATGTCAGGTGTTGAATGTATAGAGGAAAGCCTGAGTACCTGAGATAAACCAAAGATCTATGATCAGTACCTGGCAATTGTCCAATGTGGTTTTCAAACTCACAATCCAGAAGTGAAGGTTATAATGGAACAATGTTGGGACACATTAACCACTCGGCCACTGCGGACCCTGACATGACACATTCTGAGTTGTAATAGAATTGTTTGAGAATGATCTAGTACATTTCTGAAGAAATTCTAGAACAATTCAAGACTTTCTCAGAGGACATGTGATTTACGCATGTGCTCTTTTCATGCATATTACACACGTAATTTACATACGAGATACGCACGTAGCTCTTTTCGTCTCCTCCACATGCGTATTGATTCGCACGATTCTCGCATGACAGATTTTACATGCGTTTAACGCATATGATACGCATAATTTACGCATGTAGCTACGCATGATCCACGCATGTCGAAATTTACACACGAGACACATGCGTATTACGCATGATATTCATATGAAGTCAACGCACGATTTACGCGCGTGCTCTTTTCTGCTTAACCACGCATGTAAATTTCATATGATTTTCATGCGTTTTACGCATGTGGCACATGTGTGGCACTTTTGCCTGTGTAAATACATCACACTGGACTAAATACATCAAACAGGACTAAATACATCAAACAGGACTAAATACATCAAACAGCAAACAGGACTAAATACATCAAACAGGACTAAATACATCAAACAGGACTAAAAAGATACAGGACCGAATAGATCTGAAGTATGACGTTTTCAAGGAAAACCTGAAGCTAGTAGCTAACAGGAATCTAGCGGTGCTCCAACCATGAAGGAAATTCCTGATGAATTGATCTAAAAATTTACACCAGTTGTTCTTATATCTGATAACAAATAAATACCTATGTACACAGCAACGTTAGATAAAAATCAGACAGAGTGAGCAAAAACCCAATGATATATCACGATCAAGTCACAACGTGTTCTCGGAGACTCCATCGAGTAGTAAATGCATCGATGGTTGATATATAGAGGATATCTAACAGTGTCTTCAGTAATACCAAATATATTTCACGAGTGGGGCTAATATTTTGTGCTGCGCACTCGTGAAAAATATCAAAATATTAGCCTCACGAGTGAAATATATTTGGTTTTACTGAAGACACTGTTAGATATTCTGTTTATTACATTTTTTATCAACGAAAAACCTACCCCGTATGCTAACTAGGCCTAATGTAATCAAAAAAAGTAGTTCCCCCTGTCCAGGTGATGACATATATGTCGGGCTTTCTGATTGGTCAATTATTTTGTTATTTTCTAATCATTAATTTGATTGGTCAAATCAGCAAAAATATGTAATAAATATGATTATCTCACAATGCAAAACATGACATTTAGGAGACTACCATATATACATCAACAGAAGTCAGCCACGACTTATCCCGATGTCAACCAGTGATTCGGCGATTACTTGACCTCAATAGTCATGACAGATTTAAGTTGAAGTAGACTTCCAGTAGACAAAATAACCAGATATATTTACAGAGTGCATAACACGACTATATCGCTGCCTACCACCGTGAAATACTGATAGTCTCAAGTTATCATGAACTGGACTGTAGAATACGCCATTAGCATTTTGTTTGTCTGATCTTATACCAACAATTGCCAAAACCTTACATTTTACATTATGGCTCGAAAATCTACCATCAGATGACCCGCGTCCTGTTGGCTGCGTACTTTGCCAATTAACGGATTGTCCTAAAGACAGGAATGGACCTGAATCAGTACCTGATTGGTTTTAAAGGTGTTTAACGCCTATGAATGTGTAATATCGCCGTGGTTCATGCAAGAAGGGGTGTTATTTCATATTAAAATACCATTTCATTAAAAAAATATTTTAAATGATGTATTTCAAAGCTCGATAAACTGGTCGCTAATTAAACCATCAAACATGGCGAGCCTGAACGGAACCTGATTGGGAATTTAGCTGTATTATAGCGAATTTTGAGAAATAGTTCGTGTTTAAAGCATGTAGGGATGTTATTGCATATCAAATTACCATTTTTATTAAAAAAAAAAATTTTTATTGATGCTTTTTAAATCTCGATACATGGGTCGCTGGTCGAACCGACAAACACGCGCGGACCTGACTGGGACCTGCATGCGGTTGAGTGGACTTGGACGGGAATTTAGCTGTATTATACCTAAGTTTGTGTCTTTATAAACAGTTGTATTTAATGCTGTATTTGTTACACCCCATCATGTGGCATTTGTGAGATTTGAAATGGAATGATTTATCGATATTGATACAAAAGTCAAACTATATATAGCTTTTGTTTATGTGGATACATTATTGTGTGTGTATAAGTGTGTCAATAATCTATTTAAATAGGTAGGCCTACAAAAAACATTATTTAGTAACTTTAATACAGTATTAAAATTATTGATTGTTAATGATGACATATGTGTTTGGAAAATGAAAAAGAGAAGATTTTGAGTAGCCTGATGTCAACATTATAAATCAAGTATGCATATCCACTAATATATATTCCTTACGAAACCTTATAGAAATCGGATATCGATGTTTGAAAAAAACATTTTATAACGTTTAAGATTGTGTATGAATACTTAATTTATAACGTTGTGATTCTTAACTGATGTCATATGTTACTCAAAATCCCGAAACCGAGCCCCTGTTTTTCAGGTCCCTTTCAGGTCCGCCGTGTTTGTCGGTTCGGTTAAAGTACTATTTATGGAGTTTTATATATAGATACATCATAACAAGTATTTTTTGATAGTTCATTTTCCATTGTTTGTACGCAGAATGCGGCTATCTGATTCGTTGAGATTTTTTTTCCATACTCTATGAAAAAGAAATCCGAAAATGATACGAAAAATGTGACGTCACAATGCAGCCATTAACGTTTCGTTTTGATCTGTGAAAAAGAATCCCTTCTAAGATCAGTTAAATTGTGCATAAAATATGTTTGGATTTTGAAAATCAATTTCAAAAATTGATTATATGTTTGTTTTTAGTTTCACAGGGATATGAAAAATATTTTGTTTGCAAACTGTTGTGCGGGTTCACAGTTTGCCACAAAATCTTTATTGCTTAAATAAAAAAAAAGGTATTTTAATATGTCATAACATCTTTTTATTTTATTTTATTTTATTTATTTTTTTTGCATAAAACACTGAGCAATTTTAACAATTATGAGCGATAGATAACTTTAAAACCCATTCAAGTCTTTTCAGGTCCATTCATGTCTTTAGAAGCTGAAGAGTTCCAATCGAAACGATAACCTCTGGCTTCAACGGTCCCATGGACTGCCTGAGCTCTAACACATTAGGGGCGTAAATACACATATATACATTCCCTGAACACACGTATGGACTTGTAAGGGATAGTCTGTGTGCAATTAATAAGATTTGTTAAAAATAGCTGATAGCTATGGGTCACATCATAAGCTTACTTGCATGTTCCATACATTTCCAAAGACGTATTCTTCTACTAAGATCATCTACTAACATTTGATTTTTCCTATTACAGTTGGACCACGATGATCGCAAAAAGGTTTACAACTGGGTATTCCTGTCCCCGTTATGTGGTGAGGTCCGAAAATTCTTTCTTTCCGTCAGAAACCATACGTCTTTGCTTTCATGTGTCATTCTACCAAGATATTAACATTGTCAACAACCATAATAATAATTGCTGTTTTCAGTTCCTTTACCATTGGATTGCAATAATAAGTAATTCCTTCGGTCTCGGAACACCTGCCGGTCATGTGGCTGTAAAGGCAACTCAACCAAACGAAAAACATTATTACATTCAGGAGTAAGATAGTCTTCTTCTAGTTTGGTTTATTTTGTTTGACGTCCTACAGCCAGGGTTTAAAGGACATGCATACGTAGGTTTCGAACTCACAACCCAGAGGTGGAGGGCTAGTGATAAAGTGTCGGGACACCTTAACCACTCGGCCACCGCGACCCCGCTTCGTCTGGATTGGTTCCTCTGAATTTATTCCAGGGTCCGATCCCCATATCATACTGTCACTTTATGGTGAGGTTTACGGCCTGTCAGTAAATAAATATAATACAAAGAACATGTACTATTAACAGTACATATGGTAATTACACTGTATCGCTGTAATGGTAACTTTAATTACCTACAGACACAACATACGGAACGCCTATCAATTACAAATTACCGTCACTTAATTATACATGGATGTGTCTCAACTCTAATCTAAACAAGAAATATCTTTAAAAAAGACAAACGGCAAAGTTTTAATGCTGGTGGTTATAATGTAAAACTGCTGGTGAAATAAATTAACGATATAATACGTTTCAGCACGGATAACAGAATTATATCAGTTTGAATCATTTTTTAATCAGGAATTTAATTCTATCAATGTATCATTTGAAAAGATATATCCACTTATTCAGCTTGCATTCAATCTTAACTTTGTTTCGTTTTTAACTGCATATCTGCATTTTGCATTTACCGCTACATTGACCAATCACATACATGTACTTCATCTTGACCAGTAATGCCACCTGTCGCGTCATATCCGGGGCAAAAAGAAAATTATACGGCTATGCCGAAAAACATGAAAGGTTTAGTTTCGCTATGTAATGTTCGTGTGCTCTCAAATGTTAGTAAGTTTGTGGAAAGACTTGAAAAAAAATCTGAACATTCTATACACATCTGTATGTCTGAGTAAAAAATAAAAATCTGGAAACTGAACAAAAAAGAGTAACTTATTCCATAAGCATATCCATATATATTACATCAATATCGACTTATCCTATTGTTAACTGCATGAAGCATAAGCTATTCCATACTTACAAGTGTGTATTTATCATGGTATACATGTACATACAGTGAAAATGTGGAAAAGGGTCCATATATTGTAACACTGATGACAGACAGATGGACGGACGGTCGGAAGAACATTACAATAAGAAGAAATTATAGTTTCATCATTCTTACAATTCACATGTTTCTAAAAAGAGATTTAATTACATCATTTAACATATTATCAGTTTTAAATAATGCAACATATATATCACTTTTATATATATACATTCAGGAAAATGAAGACACTTCTGAGAGATCTAAAAACTATGAATAAACACAACAAGTCTGTTAGTGATAGAAAATCACAACCTTATGCAAATGAACATTCATTTCAAACAAACCTAATTCAAACTCGACATACGCAGCTAGTTCTGACAAGCAACATTGTACGGAGACATCAGACTCTGGTAGTGAAAAGTAGTAGAAGATCTCTCGCTGATGAAAAAGAGTCACCAGATGAAGGGCAACCAAAAGCAAAATGAATGAAGTTATATGCGTCACAAGTGATCAATGTATTGTCTAATTTTATATCAAATCAGGAAAGAGGTATCAAAAGGATACTGTACCTAAATTCCCTCACTCTTTTAACAGCATCCAACCAACAATTAACCGTAATCGTCATTTTTGACGGAGGTCGTACCAAGAAGAAGAAGAAGAAGAAGAAGAAGAAGAAGAGAACAAATGCATTCCGAAAGAATGGACATATTTTGAGGGTTTTTGTATATCCTTCAATCGAAGTCCACTAGCCAGGGGGTTGCCGCTGATGAAAACAATAAAAGCAAGGACGTTTAGAAGTCTATAGATTATTTCAATATCATCACTAAGGAGATTTTGCATACTTTTTATCATAAGTATTTCAATGTTCAATTTTGGGTTTGTCATTCATCCATCAATAAAACGATGTGCTATGTAAAAGTTTTAAGGAAGAAACTGACCAATTAGCAACCATTTGTCTTCTATTTTGATGTTTGGTACTATCAGTGAAAAAAAGTATTTTCCATGACACTCGTACTTAATTCTGTATTATTCAGTAGGGAATTGTAAACTATTGATATGCAATGATTGTCACTAGAAGCAGGGTCTACTCATAAAAATAATCTTTCTTGACTTTTCCCCCATTTTTTAGATTCAACATGAAGTGAGAAGGAGGCTGTGCATGTGTTAGATGTGGCACACTACATGCAGGAAGCTACATGACCACATTTTTTAAAAGCGCAGTCTCACTGACACGCCATGTAGCTGCATGTTTGGTGCAAAAACCAAAACACACTCTTTTGACAACAACTCCTTACGTTTCTTAAATGACTGTTCCTGAGTGGGACCCCAATTAAATGACTGTTCCTGAGTGGGACCCCAATTAAATGACTGTTCCTGAGTGGGACCCCAATTAAATGACTGTTCCTGAGTGGGACCCCAATTAAATGATGTATCCTTCAAGTTTAACTGTCATAAAGGTTCTGATACTGTTGCCAGATTGGTTAGAAACCTTGAGCTAAAATTGAAAACCCGAAAAACTTCTAACTTCCCCGGCATTGGATAGTTTTCTCGCATTTACACTACTTTATCCTAATCTAGACCGATTCCATGCTTCGACAGACGATGCTAATAGTATGTGGCATACTAAACTGACATTTGGAGCCTGACCCCGGATGTACTTAATTGTTGTCTCAGACCTATTATTATACTCAACACGCATGGGAGTCCATCTCATAAAACTACTTTATTTACTTTTACATCGGAGAGGATTAATAGAATCAGAATACAACAGTCTCGTACGAGTTATTTCCCTTTACTTAAACTTATGATACCATAATATATTGCTTTATATTTGTATAATGAAACCATAAAACAATCTTCAGTATGAAAAATGTTCCAATTTTACTCACATTTTTAGCTTCTTTTGTATACACCTATTTCTCATTTTGTACACCAAAAATATTTTGAAATTATTTTTTCATTTAAAGTTCAAAACACATTTACTATTCAGGACAAAATTCCATTGACAGCATCTAGTTCTGTGTCTGTGTGGCAGAACGGTCACAAATGAAATGTCACAATAACACGAAATGTCACATTTCAAAAAATGTCACAATAACAATACATCACATATCACAGAACCCCACAATAAAACAAAACCCCACAATAAAACAAAACGTTACTATAAAACAAAACCTCACAATAAAACAAAACGTTACAGTGAAACAAATCGTTGCTATCAAACAAAACGTCACAATGAAACAAAACGTTACAGTGAAACAAATCGTTGCTATCAAACAAAACGTTACCATCAAACAAAACGTCATAATGAAACAAGACGTTACTCTAAAACAAAACGTTACTATAAAACAAAACGTCACCAGGAAACAAAACGTCACAATGAAACAAAACGTTACTATAAAACAAGACCTCACTATAAAACAAGACCTCACAATAAAACAAAAGTTACTATAAAACAAAACGTTACTGTCAAACAAGACCTCACAATAAAACAAAACGTCACAATAAAACAAGACCTCACAATTAAACAAGACCTCACAATAAAACAAAACGTTACTATAAAACAAAACGTTACAATAAAACAAGACCTCACAATAAAACAAAACGTTACAATGAAACAAGACCTCACAATGAAACAAAACGTCACAATGAAACAAGACCTCACAATGAAACAAAACGTCACAATGAAACAAAATCTTACTATAAAACAAAACGTCACAATGAAACAAAACGCTACTATAAAACAAAAAGTCACAATGAAACAAAAGGTCACAATGAAACAAAACGTCACAATGAAACAAAACGTCACAATGAAACAAAACGTCACAATGAAACAAAACGTCACAATAAAACAAAATGTCATGCTAACAAATGAAATCCTATATTTACATATTGAATTACTAAAATAGTACAAAATGCCACATTCACCGTGGAAATAGTAATATAAATAGTTGTTTTCCTACGAATAAAGTGACCATATATTACCATGTATATCTGTATTCAAAACTTTCATTTAGTATACACAAGTATATACATATATATTTGTCTATGTGTTTTAATCTTCTTCTTTTTCCGGAAAGCAAATTTTCACGTGCAAATTAAAAGAACGAGTTACGCCCCTTCCACTGATGTTTCACAGATGATATTTCCTTTGGTTTCGGACTTAGTTGGCATTTCGTTTCATGTCATTCCTGATTATTTTTCTCGATCTGATTCAGTGACCAGTTTGCCGATTAGATCGACAGGTGTTAATCGTACACTTCGGGGGTCAATATCACATAATTGGCTGGACTTATTTTTTAGTTTCATTTGGGTATGAACAAAAAATAGTTTGCAAACTGTATGAATTCGCGTAAATTTGCAAAAAAAACTTTCATATCCCTATGAAACTAAAAAATAATCGACCGTCTTAAACTTTTACTTTTGAAGTAACGTGTCAGTGTTTGGTGGATGTGATGGAGGCATTTACTAATAACGTGTCTATATAGGGGTAAGGCGTGGAAGGGGGTTAGAGAAGGGGTTATTGAAGGGGGTTAGGGAAGGGGTTATTGAAGGGGGTTAGGGAAGGGGTTATTGAAGGGGATTAGGGAAGGGGTTATAAAGAGGGTTAGGGAAGGGGTTATTGAAGGGGGTTAGGGAAGGGGTTATAAAGAGGGTTAGGGAAGGGGTTATAAAGAGGGTTAGGGAAGGGGTTATTGAAGGGGGTTCGGGCAGGGGTTCTCCCGCGGGTTAGGGCAAGGGGTTCTGGACGGGGGTTCGGGCCTGGGGTTCTACCGCGGGTTAGGGACGGGGTTCTCCCGGGGGTTCGGGCGGGGATTAAGGGGGTTAGGGAAGGGGTTAGGGAAGGGGGTTAGGGAAGGGGTTATAAAGGGGGTTAGGGAAGGCGTTATTAAAGGGGGTTAGGGAAGGCGTTATTAAAGGGGTTATTGAAGGGCGTTAGGGAAGGGGTTAGGGAAGGGCTTTATTAAAGCGGGTTAGGGAAGGGGTTATAAAGGAGGTTAGGGATGGGGTTATTGAAGGGGGTTAGGGAAGGGGTTATGAAGGGGGTTAGGGAAGGGGTTATTGAAGGGGTTAGGGAAGGGGTTATGAAGGGGGTTAGGGATGGGGTTATTGAAGGGGGTTAGGGGTTAGGGATGGGGTTATTAAAGCGGGTTAGGGAAGGGGTTAGGGAAGGGCTTTATTAAAGCGGGTTAGGGAAGGGGTTATAAAGGAAGTTAGGGATGGGGTTATTGAAGGGGGTTAGGGGTTAGGGACGGGGTTATTAAAGCGGGTTAGGGAAGGGGTTAGGGAAGGGCTTTATTAAAGCGGGTTAGGGAAGGGGTTATAAAGGAGGTTAGGGATGGGGTTATTGAAGGGGGTTAGGGAAGGGGTTATTGAAGGGGGTTAGGGAAGGTGTTTTTGAAGGGGTTATTAAACGGGGTTAGGGAAGGGGTTAGGGAAGGGGGTTAGGGAAGGGGTTATTGAATGGGGGTTAATGGGATGGATGATAATGTAACCCGTTTCCGGTTATGAATCCCCAGTTAAAGTACATAATCCCAAATAACCTTTAATTCTAGTTATACACGTGTATTAATGGCAATCCCTGATGCTCATTCACGCTTTCCTAACATTAAAATGACCGTTTGACTGGACGCTTGACCGGGGGAATCATTGTGACATCAGTGTATAAAAAATAACTCGTCGCATTTATTCTGATCGCGAGATCGTCACGGAGCCGAGAACGAGGCTACAACAACGTACACTACACATAAACTACACACATAATCGAGTATGGGTGATCATTTGAACATATTAGCAAACTATTCTCGTAATAACTGATCAATATAAACAAACATACAACTAAATACTTATCTTAAGATATAGTCTAGCAATAGCCATACATACGGAAAAGGCAATCCAATAGACGTCCGGCAAAATCGGAATTCAAGTCTGTTCCCTTTTCTTCTCTTACTACTTTCCAACGAATCAATTCTTCTGCTAAAGGAAATCCTGAGGTTTTGGAGATTCCAGTTAATTTTAAGTTTCTTTTTTCCAGAATCTATCGGCGTTTAGGCAGGCGGATGCTTTCGGCGTTCCACCATTGTTGTTGTTGTCGTCTGATAACCCGCCCGTTGCATTGTGGGACTAATTTGGATAGAAACTTCGTCCGGCAGCCAGTTATTATTTTTGGGAATGTCCACCATACTTTCATAAATATACATTTTCTTCTAGTTTTTGATTGGCGATAATTTGTTAGGTATATATCAAGTCCGAAATCTGTAAAGAGGTCAAAATATAAACATTTATGTATACTGTAAAAGTGGATATTTTCGCGCGTTGAAATTTTCGCTTAGTCAGCCTCCAAACTGTTCGCGGTGTGGATATTTTCGCGCTGTCAGTCATGATGAAAAGATATTTTCGCGCTGCGATGTCATTGGCCATGTATATAAAGTAAGATTATTTTCGGCAAACTCCATTGAAAGATACCACACTCTGATCAATAGACACGTTTAGGTTAATTGGTTGTAAGTGTGATCATTTCATTACGTCTGTGTGACAGAAAAAAATATATACATCAGATGTATTAGCGTTGATTCAGTTTTTTACATTGAAAATATATCATGTACGAGACACCTGATTGCAACTTATTTCTTTGGGAGTATGTGGCTTTAAAATGAACACACTTAGGGAAAACAATAGCTTTCACATCATATATAACTTATATAGAGGTAAGCTAATTAAGTGATCCATCTTCAAAATTAATATTGGGGCGGGGTTTCAAATTATTCATCAAAGTATAATTTTAAAAACAATGATTAACTGTTTCCCCTACCGAGAAACTTCGGAATTACAAAAAAAAAAGAGAAATGTTGTTATGTAGAATTTAGAGACTTGAAGTTTTGGTTCGCGATCCAGAAATGTAATAATGTTTCGTGATAACACAGTTCATTAGAAATTCGTTCGTTCCATTTAATTTTTGCTGTCGCTTTGCATGGCGTTTTGGAAGGGTCTTATTGACTTTTTTAAAAGGCCCAAGGACATCCAGATGATGTAGTTACGATGTCTAACATTAGATAGCTTTGTGGTGAGTTCAGAGTAGTCCATCCGCTAAAAAATTCCCCAATTCTTTGTCTTGCTGTGGTCTAAAACACCAGACCACGCCCACTTTTGATTATATAATAATTTATATGTGCAAGACCAGCATTGGCTATTAATTTGTCACTAATTTGGCGGGAAATCATATCAACTCATGAATATTAATGAGGTACTAAATTTGACACATTTGACATATGCCATATCCAATGATGTCCGAGATGTAGTCTTATTTGCATTAGATCAGCGTTTCTTTGTCTTGCGGACGTGCATTTGCACGTGTAAGTCGTTATACTGTGTCTCCCCTGGTAATAAACTCGGTCAGTGTGACAGTCCCTAATAGGGAAAAAGAAATAAAAATCGTGTGATTTGGTGATAAAACCGCTTGATAATATGATGTAAATTTCATCCCCCTGGGACCCAGTTGGTGCTTATAAACGTTTCTGAACAAATCGGTCTGTATTTCATTATTTGTATAAAAATATGTTAACATTGAATTTAATAGAGTTATTTACTATGATTCAATTACCTGGCAGTGTAAGTATATACACCTTATCAGTAATATTTCAGCGGTTTTTCTCGAGAAAATATATCTGTGGTATTTATGATTGATTGTTAATGTTTTCTATGGCATATACATTGTGGATTAATTAATATATCGCTACCTTTATTTGTAGAAAAAATACCTGATACACTAAGGGATGGGTATAAATTTAGGTTAGTATGCGGACCCTCGGTTATAAGCAAGTTTGTTTGTTTGTTTGTTTGTGTTTTAACAACAAAATTACTCCTCACATTACTTGATTTGACAGCCAAACGAACACACATAGAATATGTTTTGAAAGCAAAACACATACAAATGTCCTTGATGTACCTTCCTGTAAAATATAGACTTATCCTCCAGGAATCACAGAATGACATTTTAAGCTCGCTACCATAAATCAGCTTAAGGAGCCAAGTTTGTATTTGTTCCGATACATACAGCGAGGTATACATAGATAGGATCTTAACAAAGTTTGATACCCTCGACTGATAATATCAGTGCAAATATTATATCAGAGGGACGTTTGTGTGTTATCTGAAAACCTCAAAGTTCGTTTAAATCAGTCGGGCATAATTAGGATAACTTCAATCAGATCCGCGTGTATTTTACGGATTTACCACTTGTCAGTAAAGTCGGGTGTCGATATGATAAGATATACTTATGGTCCATACACACAGGAAGACATTATTACGTGATAATCCTAACTCGGTATTGATAAAACGACGGCAAAATATTAACATAAATACATATTTGCACGTAGACACGTGTAAATCATTTACAATTCGTACAATTCTTTATTGATCGTAAACTGATACAGTTTATTGATACAGGTTTTGGTTTGTTTGGTTTGTTTTTGTTTAACGTCCTATTAACAGCCAGGGTCATTTAAGGACGTGCCAGGTTTTGGAGGTGGAGGAAAGCCGGAGTACCCGGAGGAAAACCACCGGCCTACAGTCAGTACCTGGCAACTGCCCGACGTAGGTTTCGAACTCGCAACCCAAGTGGTGGAGGGCTAGTAATAAAGTGTCGGGACACCTTAACCACGGCCCCGATACAGGATTAGCATACATTAAATTATAATAAATATTTCCTGGGTCAATCATACAAAATCTAATTTTCTACTAAATAGTTTACTTGTAATATGTTGGCATGATGAACAAATTTTCCTAAATTACACAATTCTCGTGTATTACCAGACGATAGAAATATAACTTATTTAAAGTCAGTATAAAATGATGTTCAACTTTTTTTTCTTTTTTTTTTCGAAATAAGTTAAATCAACTTGTATTAATCAATCTTTTTGGCCCGGATGGAAGCGCGCGAGGGGTCTAACTGTGGGAGGAAACCGGAGAACACGGAGAAAACCCACGTGGTCGGGCAGGGGAATCCTAACTTTTTCACATCCCATCCGGGAGTCGAACGCCGGCCGTCCAGGTGAAAGGGAAGCGTGTTCCAGCTGTATCGCCCGACCAAACATCAACACCTAATCGTTACTCAGAATAACGTCCGTTATTGTTGTAAACAACGTTCTTCAAATCCGCTTTCTTTGCTGTGGTTTGTTCAGAAATATCAAACAATAGTGAACGGTTTTAACGAGAGAACGTAATCGTTACAAGGCTATATTACTACACACGTGGTACTACATTCTCTCGCGTAATCACTTCCGACAATACAATGCTAGGTATTACTGAGAGGGGAATGTTACGTGTGTGTTCTCCCATATATACATGGATGAGTGTCAAAATAGAAACATTGTATCGTTATGTTTGGCGCGTTTCTGAGATAACTTTCTCTCCTTTCCCTATTGATCAATGAAGAGTTACACAATAGCGTCGGGCGTTATTACGAGATCAAAGCCAGCCATGGCGTTGCATTAGGTTGTTTCCGACTAAGTCCACACACGACGCTCGGCAAAAAGCTCATCCTTACCTACCGGATCCCTTTCTGATCAAAGTTCTACTGTACAACTCGCGTTCGATTGTTCCTGAAAGAAAACGTTTGGAATCACACATGTACAAGTAATGGTAAACTCAGAGCATTGTTGTGGATGAATAAGTCTGTGGGCGGAAAGGAGGATTATACCGAAAACAGATAATGATCGAATGCTGGGTTTTTCGCTTTTTCTTTTTATCTGTTAACTGTATTTTTTTATTTATTCAGACGGCAAAATTCACAGTCATATTATAAAATGTAAACATTTCCATTGAGATCGTGATATCGACCATACAACTCATCCATGGTCTTCTTAAACCTACATCCCTCGAAACTTCGTCAGCAGTTAACATCTGACAAGAACATCTTCAACTGGGAACACACCGTTGAATATCGAATCAACTGGGACATATAAACAACATAGGTTGTGGAAGCAGAAATGTTACTATCCAGAAATAGGGTAACGTTGTAAGATCAATGTAAGCGGCTGAGTCTAAAGTGTCCTTGATATCAAGTTTTACATGGTATGTCCAGTCGACACGGCCAATTCAGTTTTTAAAACAACACTCCGTTGTATCTCAAGTTTCAAGTTCAAGTTCTTTATTTACCAAAAGCCCTAAGGCCTATAGGTGTACGCGACATGTAACATTAAACATTATTTGCAATACAGATGGTATACAAGTGAAATTGAAGGACTTTGCAGGGTCTTTGTTACCTTTTCTGATAAGCTCTTTAAAATTTGAGTTTGTTCATATTGGCATGCCGATAGCCTGTTTGAAAATCTTGTCTCCAAAATCGACAAGTATGTAGTCGCAAAGATAGTCAATCATCCTCGTGATTTCATCTTCGGTGTATTTCCTCCGGGCCGTAGTCGTAACGACATGGCCATCAGTATTGCAACTATGTTCGCTTTTCTTGGAAAAGGAAACAACTCTGATAAGGAGTATGGAGTTGTTTGTTTGTTTGTTTGCAAACTTGATTGCTTATTGTTTGATTTAGTGATTTAATTTCCATTGTGAATTGTACAGTAATTAAGCTATGTAAATTAGTCATTAGGGACACGTAGATCAGCTAAATACAGACAACAGTTCTGTCGTTACTCCTCTGTTCATGTCTTCCCCAAAGGGACTTGAGAATTAGTCACAGTCTACATGTATTTGGACCTCCCCTAGTGTATATAGCACATTTTCAGACTTTTTTTTGGGGGGGGGGGGGGGGGGGGGGGGGGGGGGCTTTATTAAAATTCGGCAAAAATGACTTTATAATGAACACCGGGGGAGTCATTTTTACCGAATTTTAATAATCTAGCCCCCTGAAAATGTGCTATACACACTAGGGGAGGTCCAAATATATGTAGACTGTAACTAATTATCAAGTCCCTGTGGATGTCCCAGGAGGCAGTGTGCTGGGAGGGGAGTGTCTAATCATGGGAGGAGAAAAACATTTAGTCAGAACTTTACAACTTAGCTTGTGATATTTGGTCGAGGAATCGAATCCCTGATGTGACCAAAGATTTTAATCTCTATTGCGTAATCGGAACACCTGAATTACTTTCTGAAATATGAGTGTAAAGATCGGTTTCCTTTACAAAAGATTAGTTGTGCCACTTTAAGTTCCCATCTCCGAGACTTCTGAAAGCTGGTCTTAATTTTAATCTCGAAAACTTAACAATAAAACACTCGTGTTACACGTCACTGTATTGTTAAAATTACATGTTAATTCTCGTGATCAACAAATGCATTGCTGTAATTATTCTACACTGATGATTTTGTCGATATGACTAGACACTGAACGTTGAATTTGACGATCACAACACTTCTGTCGCTGGCTGACTCAACACCAGCCATCCCAGTAGTGTACCAGGTACAACAACGTTATCTGTTGATCTGTGGTGTTGATAATGCATGATTGAAATTAAATATGTATGTGACAATGATACATGCTAACGAGACGATTTTTTTGTAATCATTTCATCGTGGGGCTCCAGAGGAGCTTTCTGAGGTTTTAACAATTTGTTCATATGGGGTTAAACGTCTTACTCACAGCCATAGGGACGGGTGTATCAAGAGGGACGGTTGTGGACGACATAGGGACGGGTGTGGATGACATAGGGACGGGTGTGGACCACATAGGGACGGGTGTGGACGACATAGAGACGGGTGTGGACCACATAGGGACGGGTGTGGACCACATAGAGACGGGTGTGGACCACATAGGGACGGGTGTGGACCACATAGGGACGGGTGTGGATGACATAGGGACGGGTGTGGACCACATAGGGACGGTTGTGGACGACATAGGGACGGGTGTGGACCAGACGGGTGTGGATGACATAGGGACGGGTGTGGACCACATAGGGACGGGTGTGGACCACATAGAGACGGGTGTGGACCACATAGGGACGGGTGTGGACCACATAGGGACGGATGTGAAACCACATAGGGACGGGTGTGGACCATATAGGGACGGATGTGGACCACATAGGGACGGGTGTGGACCACATAGGGACGGGTGTGGACCACATAGGGACGGGTGTGGAGATATAGGGACGGGTGTGGACCACATAGGGACGGGTGTGGACGACATAGGGACGGGTGTGGACATAGGGACGGGTGTGGACCACATAGGGACGGGTGTGGACCACATAGGGACAGATGTGGACCACATAGGGACAGGTCTGGACATAGGAACGGGTGTGGACCACATAGGGACGGGTGTGGACCACAAAGGGACGGATGTGGACCACATAGGGACGGGTGTGGACCACATAGGGACGGATGTGAAACCACATAGGGACGGGTGTGGACCATATAGGGACGGATGTGGACCACATAGGGACAGGTGTGGACCACATAGGGACGGGTGTGGACCACATAGGGACGGGTGTGGAGTATATAGGGACGGGTGTGGACCACATAGGGACGGGTGTGGACGACATAGGGACGGATGTGGACATAGGGACGGGTGTGGACCACATAGGGACGGGTGTGGACCACATAGGGACAGATGTGGACCACATAGGGACAGGTCTGGACATAGGGACGGGTGTGGACCACATAGGGACGGGTGTGGACCACAAAGGGACGGATGTGGACCACATAGGGACGGGTGTGGACCACATAGGGACGGGTGTGGACTTAGGGACGGATGTGGACCACATAGGGGTGGGTATGGACGACATAGGGACGGGTGTGGACCACATAGGGACGGGTGTGGACCACATAGGGACGGGTGTGGACCACATAGGGACGAGTGTGGACTTAGGGACGGATGTGGACCACATAGGGACGGGTGTGGACCACATAGGGAAGGTAGTGGACCACATAGGGACGGGTGTGGACTTAGGGACGGATGTGGACCACATAGGGACGGTTGTGGACCACATAGGGACGGGTGTGGACCACAAAGGGACGGGTGTGGACCACAAAGGGACGGATGTGGACTACATAGGGACGGGTGTGGACCACATAGGGGCGGGTATGGACGACATAGGGACGGGTGTGGACCACATAGGGACGGGTGTGGACTTAGGGACGGACGTGGACCACATAGGGACGGGTGTGGACCACATAGGGACAGGTGTGGACGGCAGAGGGACGGGTGTGGACCACATAGGGACGGGTGTGGACTTAGGGACGGATGTGGACGACACAGGGACGGGTGTGGACCACATAGGGACGGTTGTTGAGGACACAGGGACGGGTCTGGACAGAGGGACGGATGTGGACCACATAGGGACGGGTGTGAACCACATAGAGACGGGTGTGGACCACATAGGGACGGGTGTGGACCACATAGGGACGGGAGTGGACCACATAGGGACGGGTGTGGACTTAGGGACGGCTGTGGACCACATAGGGACGGGTGTGGACCACATAGGGACAGGTGTGGACGGCAGAGGGACGGGTGTGGACCACATAGGGACGGGTGTGGACTTAGGGACGGATGTGGACCACATAGGGACGGGTGTGGACCACATAGGGGCGGATATGGACATATGGACTGATGTGGACGACATAGGGACGGGTGTGGACCACATAGGGACGGGTGTGGACCACACAGGGACGGGTGTGGACCACACAGGGACGGGTGTGGACCACATAGGGACGGGTGTGGACTTAGGGACGGATGTGGACCACATAGGGACGGGTGTGGACCACATAGGGACGGGTGTAGACATAGGGACGGATGTGGACGACATAGGGACGGATGTGGACGACATAGGGACGGGTGTGGACCACATAGGGACGGGTGTGGACGACATAGGGACGGGTGTGGACCACATAGGGACGGGTGTGGACCACATAGGGACGGGTGTGGACCACATAGGGACGAGTGTGGACCACAAAGGGACGGGTGTGGACCACATAGGGACGGATGTGGACATAGGGACGGGTGTGGACCACATAGGGACGGGTGTGAACCACATAGGGACGGGTGTGGACGAGACGGGTGTGGACGACATAGGGACGGGTGTGGACCACATAGGGACGGATGTGGACGACATAGGGACAGGTGTGGACGAGACGAGTGTGGACGACATAGGGACGGGTGTGGACGACATAGGGACAGGTGTGGACGACATAGGGACATGTGTGGACGAGACGGGTGTGGACGACATAGGGGTGGGTGTGGACGACATAGGGACGGTCGTGGATGACATAGGGACGGTCGTGGATGACATAGGGACGGTCGTGGATGACATAGGGACGGGTGTGGACGACATAGGGGCGAGTGTGGACGACATAGGGACGGTTGTTGAGGACAGGGACGGTCGTGGATGACATAGGGGCGGGTGTGGACGACATAGGGACGGTTGTTGAGGACATAGGGACGGTCGTGGATGACATAGGGACGGATGTGGACGACATAGGGACGATGTGAACGATACACCACCTGTCATGTACGGACTGGTGTTCTGGCAGACGCCAACAGTCAGGGTTATATAAGGACGGTTTTAAGGGGGACGTCAAAGGTAGGGTTATAAAAGGACGGGTGACACCAACCGCAAGGGTGTTGTCAAGAGAGAGGAGGGGGTTTGGGGGGGGGGGGGGGGGGGCACCAACAACCATGGTCATAATTGGACGGATGTGGAGGAAACGGCAACAGCCAAAGTCATAAACATTTATTTATTCTTTTATAATTGTTATTTATTTATTTATATTCTTGAATGACGCCTTTCCTAAGACCTCTTAGAGTTGGTTAAGCCCCCCCCCCAAATGACTGGCCCAGAACTCTATGATATCAGTATGATATCCTACATTAATATCTGAGCAGACGCTCGTCAAACAAACAATTGGTGTATTTTAATTGACGTGTTTTATCTTGGAAATGATTGACAAGTGTTGATCGGTTATCAAATAATTGACTGAAAATTGATCTGAAGCCTTGATGCCGCTTGTTGAGCATCTGTCAATACCATGAGCTATTTCATTATAACCACATTTAATTTAATTACTAGGCCGTAAGTTTGAAGTAAAATGTATTTGGCTTTTTTGTGTTAACCGATGACGCTGAAGGGCATTGTATCCCTGTTTATTGAATCCCTTTATATTTCCTTGGCCCGGTATGTCTATATCGATGTCATGGCATTAAACAACCAAATATCATACCCGACCCACACACCCACCCCAAACCCAAACCCCACCACCACCCCAAACCCCATCCCAACCCCCACCCCAACCCCAAACCTAACCCCCACCCCAAACTCAACCCCCACCCCAAACCCATTCCCTAACCCCACCCAAACCCCAAATCCAACCCCCAACCCCAACCCCAACCAAATCCCAAACCCCAATCATAACCCCAAGCCCAACTCCCAAACACAAACCCAACCCCAACCCCAACCCCCACCCAAACCCAATCCCCAAACCCCACACCCAAACCCCAAACCCAATCCCAAACCCCCACCCCAAATTCAATCCCACACCCATCCTTTTTTTAAATTCATCTTATTTTATTTTTCCACTTTCATGATTTTGCACCCCTACAGATTAAGTACTTGTTGAACAACACAGGGACTGGACACAAAATCCCAACCCATATTTACTGAGCGTTATTGGGATTATGCTCCAAGTCCCTGTGTAGTAAAATATTATATTATAATCATAAAAAACCATAAACTATCCTCTAGTTTTCTACACATTGCTCGGATCGTAATTGTTTAATATATTTAATGGGGTATGGTGTGCACAGATGGGGACATTTTGCTGCATCAAAAAAAGATCGAAGGTGAATTTCACAAAAAAATAATCTGTCAATCCGAGGACTGGTATGTTCCTATTTCCCAATTATAAACATCTGTCCGCCGGACCAGCTCATTAGAGCGGGTTTAATTTCTAACAATAAAAACTATCAATTATATGAATATGGACTTATGTGTCCGAAGTTTGACCTCCTAGCGGTCCGGACATGAATGGACAAAAAGCACTGACCGGTATAAAATACAAACCCTAATGGACACTCGGTGTGTCCATAAAGTGCCCTTAGCGCTCGGCTGGACATCGCAGGACGGAGATCGTTTAGAAGTCATTTGTCAATGATACATGTAAAAACGATATGAGGTAGTTCAAGCGAATTTTTTATCGGGTATTATATTTCATATCGGCTACAAAGTTTGGTCTGGTGTCTAAGGTGAAAGTGTTCTCTGTTTATTGGGTATCCCTGTGTGACAGCTATCGGGATCTGACATTTGTAGTGCAAGGGATGAAACTTCGCCATCTAAGGGTAATAAACTTCCTCTCCAGCTCGGAAGGCAGAAATCGGTATTGCAACATGGACATTGGGATACGCCAAAATTTTACATAATGCTAGATTTATTCACATTATTTTGACGAAAAAAACATAAAATTTACATAGACCAAATATATTCAATTGACATGTCCAAGGTCGATAAGAACTGTGAATTATCGTATAGTATGTCAGTAGCTGTCCTTCTGTTTTAAACCCTCTATCGACGTCATCAGGTGTGTCCAGCCCTCTTAAGATGTTTCGACCCTTAACCACAACATCTGTTCTGGGTGGCATGTGACGGGCCTTTCGTATGTTTATGGGTGAGGTAGCAATCAACTACTACAAGGAAACCCAACCTCAAAAATGACTGTTCACTGTTCACTGTTCACGGGGCGATAAAGCCAGCACGCAAACATTGCTCTCTCTCGGCAGCTTCCGCCAAACGTCTTGGGTGCACTCCTAGCTTTCCTCGAGACAACCAGCACAGGGACGTGGCGGAAATTACCAACCCACTGTGACTCCTAGTGTCTGCAGCATCCTACACGCCTGGGTAGGTAACCCTCTCACCACTGGAAAGAGCCGTACAGTCCATCCCTTGTCCCCGTACTTTACCGTCGTTCCACTCCTTTTATGCTGAGCGCTAAGCAGGAGTAGCAACTACCATTTGACTGGTGAGCCCGTTGTCAGTATAATGTGATCGGGTGGGGTGTGCTGCTGGGTGTCTTCGGCAGTATGCTCCAGTGAGGTAGCACTATAAATCGGCAAAAGTTCCGGCCTATCACAAGGAGACTTAACACGAACATACCGCAGCCTCCCAAAACACACATACGCACTCACCACACACATGCATGTCGCACGCACGGGAGGCCGTCCTTAAATGACCTTAGATGTTAATAGGACGTTAAGCAAAATAAACCAAACCAAACCAAACTTTACCGTCGTCCCACTGCGTTCGTTGTGTTCAGTCGACGTGAGGGGGCCGGTGGTCGAGTACCTCCGGAACCTGTACCCCCCTCAGGTGAGTCTTGTCCTATCCATCCGGTACGTCCACAGGGCCGGAAAGCTCCCTGGGACGGACATGGGCGCGGCTAGGTGGTCCTTCCTCGGTCCGATGTCGAACTCCATATGTACACTTCGCCATCGGCTCGTCGTACTTGGATATGAATATTATGTTACACAGTGTATATCAATCAATCAATCAATCAATGGTAATATGATGGTAAAGTGGTAACACACTTGTCTTTCACCTAGGTGGCCGGGGTACGACGTTAAAGGTATGCCGGGTTACCTGGCCGACCACGTGATTTTCCCGGGTTATTCCATTTTCTTCCCACAGTAAGACCCCTCGCGCGCTTCCGGCCGACCCAACAAGAGTAATTGATACTATATAAGCTGATACAAATTGTTTCGCAATTGTTGTAAAATAAATAATGTTTGAATTTTAAGAAAAAAAATCATTCATCTAAACAAAGGATTAATATCAAAGCATTGTGCAACAAAATATACAGTTGTACAGTTGTATTTACATATCCGACATATTGATATTGGGATATGCCGAAATATTAAAATATAATAACTGAAAGTCCCTGAACCCTAAGCAGTTTCCAGTCTAGGATTATAACACTCAATAGTATACGTTGATTGTAGTGTGCATTTCTCAAATATGCAAATAAAAGTCTGTCGGGATATTGTAAACACAATCGTCTCGTAATTGATGGCCATTAATACATTTTATCTATAATCACATTAATTTCCTTCGCGACATATTACGGTCAGTTTGGCTGAGTGGTAATGAAATACATAATACTTATAGAAATGACCCGGTATCGATTGCCATTGATCAAATTGCTCTACATCTTGAATACATAAGAAAAGTGATTTATCAAAAAGGCTGATTCGGTGACAGTCTCGATACCCTAACCGTCTGTGTTGTTACCGCAGACTACGTAATAAATTAGGGGAGGTTACTCTGATATATTCAGATGTTTTGTTGCGCAGAAATGTCATTGATATATCAGTTGATCTAATTACTCAGAACTAATATCTGCATATTTTGCTATATGTCTAGTCGAGTGAATAGAGACAGACCATTTTGGAAAAAAAGCCTCAATTACAATGTTTATGGAAAATGAAGGTTTCTATCCGCTTCAAATTCATCTATTTTTTTTATCTTTACAATAGATTCTAAAAATAGTAATCTGTCATAAAATCGCTATTCATTTGATCACAGAAAGTTTGCAGTTCCATCCATACATCGGATATAAGATTGAGGACCCAGGCACTTGGCACGAATTCGCAACTTACGGTTTATATAAAAATATGAATACATAATACATTAACAGACCGTGTATTGGGAATCCAAGTCCCTGTGACAGAAGGGGTTTGGGGGAAGTTTATCTCGCGTGAAAGCGCATTTTGTTGATAGAACTACATGTACTAGACCTATGTGAGGAATAATATGGTGTGTGTGACGAAACCGGATGTTAGAATATACCGGAAGTAAACTCACGAATATCCAAATAAACAAAAATAAAAGATTCTAGAGAAAGCAATAACTTATGTTTCTATGAGACACGGGAAGCTGTTTAGATACGTGGAGAACGTTCAGTTAAATATCTCGAGTAATTTTGCGACAGTCCAATTTATTACGGGATTGACCGAGGTGTTACGTTTGGGGGAAGTTGACAGACTAATGACGTCACATTCAAATAACTCCGTTAAATATCTGTATTATAATAGGAAGATTTGATTTTCTCAGATATTTACAAAAAAATATCCTTGTTTACATAGGACGATATAATGTAAACGTATATATATTCGCGGTAATATTATTTTAGCGTTGTTCGCGCTTAGAAACCTTCCGCTTAACATTTGTCCATAGAACCGGGACGATGGACTGGTACACCTCGTAATGATCGAATTTGTCCTTTGTGAAACTAGAAATTTATGTATACCAAATTATTATTGTACATACCCTAATCTGACAAAAATGAAAGGTTTAGTTTCTCTATGTAATTTTCGTGTGCTCTCAAATGTTAGTAAGTTTGTTGAAAGGTTTGAAAATTTTAAAGAGTGTATGAGATTTGTTGTCTTCCGCCATGCGTAAAATTTTATATTTATGTTGGACCTCTTGTAACACACACGTGTGTGTCTGAGTGATCAATAAAAATCTGAAATCTGCTAAATTATAATTGTGCTAATTGAACTTTCTGTGCAATGTTTTCAATGCCAAGCACTATTAGTATGCTAATTCATCATTACGCGAATATGTTTAAATTATGTTACCCGCTACATGATGAGTACAATAAAAACAGGTACGTTTATATTGACTGATTGACATGCTCGATGTTCAAAACAACAAATGCTGATAAAGTTGGAGATTGGATGTTGGAGAAAAGGTTTTCATTACGCCGTGGTTTATTATTGATTAAAGGCACATATTGCAATTAGGACATGTTTATACTGTGGGCGTTTTTGTCTTGATCAGCCACACGCTTGATTTACGGATTGGTATCCTGGGCAGCAACACGCTTGAATGAGCGTACATCTGCCTGACAAACATCTACCCGAATTATCACGCGGTAACATGCAATATCACTCACGTGGAGTTGGTACCTTAGTGCTGGATCAATACATCCGGGGACCTTACACTAACACGATTGGAACGTACTTCCGGTGAGTATTGAAAATTCAACTTCCGGTAACTGATCCCCAAACATAATGTCAAGTGATTTCTTGTCACTTCAAAAGAAATAAAAAAGTATATATTGAATTGATATTTCGGGTCACAAGAGCTTAGCCGTCATGACATGTTGGTAATGATGCTATTTGTAACAACAGCAACAAGTAAGTAAAACACTCGATCAATAAACAAAATGTTATACGGCCACAAATTGATGACATTCAATAACGCTAAACAAGGTCTTAACTTAATAATGCTTCATTACATATAAATAGACACTGGAAGAGTTAGACAGGAATCCATCCCTGTCGCCATCATATCGTTGTCCTCGTGTCACGTAGTTCAAAACAAGCGTTATCATCAAATTGTTTCTCTTTTTGAGGATATGCCTTATCCCGGATTTGACCTAGATTGGTATCGGGATGTCGCTGTGACCAAGATTTGTATGGGTGTCGTCGGTGAAGCAGAAGACGCTTACCCTTACGGTACACATGGTCTATCCTTTGTATTTTAATGGCTTCCATTCAAATCTATATTTTGTTTATGTTTTGTCCTCGTTTTATAAAATTTGAGTTGTGTTTCGTTTCGGTATTCTCTGTTGTGTTTATAAAACTCAGACGTATATATATATACCCCGTATATACTCTAACAATTATAGTGTTAGTTCTAGGAGGTTAACGTCGTCGCAACAGCCAGGGTCATATGAGGACTGAGGTCAAGGAGACACCAACAGTCAGGGTCATATGAGGACTGAGGTCAAGGAGACACCAACAGCCAGGGTCATATGAGGACTGAGGTCAAGGAGACACCAACAGCCAGGGTCATATGAGGACTGAGGTCAAGGAGACACCAACAGTCAGGGTCATATGAGGACTGAGGTCAAGGAGACACCAACAGTCAGGGTCATATGAGGACTGAGGTCAAGGAGACACCAACAGTCAGGGTCATATGAGGACTGAGGTCAAGGAGACACCAACAGTCAGGGTCATATGAGGACTGAGGTCAAGGAGAAACCTATAGAGGAAGACAAAGCATAGACAGACACATAGAGGACACGATATAAGAACTCCGATTGTTCAGGGGATCGCAACCCTCGTCTTCCATGATCAATATACTGTGGGATACAGTGGGCCTTATTCTTAGGCTCTCAAGGATATCTGATCAGAAGACATTGGAAAAACCACCCTCGACCCTGTAGGGGGCGCTACAGTCCTCTCTTACGACATACAGGGGATACAACGGGCCTTATTATAAGACTCGCCAATGCTATCTGATCAGAAGACATTGGAGAAAACATCCTCGACCCTGTAGGGGGCCGAACAGTCCCCTCTTACGACATACAGTGACATACAGTGGGCATATCATATCACCGCGCCTGCGCGGGTTTCTATTATACAGTTATGACACTCTTGGTGGGGGATATGAATGTTTGTTTTACCTGAAGTAGTCATATTCCCCGAGGGTGTTGCCTGAGGGGAATATGATTACTGAGGAAAGACAAACATTCATATCACCCTACCAAGAGGACCATAAATTGTTTATTATACCAAAAAAAATGTCATATCACTCTACCAAGAGGACCATGAATTGTTTATTATGCCGAAAAAAAGAGCAGAAATCAAGTTCAATCAACAAATTGAATATACTTTCTCCTCCTAATTTACAACATGAAACCTCCGCTTGTTATCGTCTGTCTCCATGTTTGTTTACAAAACAAAACCGACAATAACGACAACTACTGCGAGAATCAGAGAGAGTGTCGTCATGGGGGCAAGCGCTCCAGTGTTATATATATGGTATATATATATATTATCAACCATCAAGTGTGTATCCGGAATTAATCAATATCATCTTTTTATGTTAGTATGTTAATTGTTCCGTAATTTGTGTCCGTCCATCACCGGAAGTTGTTTTGATGTTTAGTTGAAGAAGAATAAAATATAAGTTGGAGGCACCACGTGTTAGAGATTTTCTATATTGTACACACAGCCAAGCAAACCCCAAACACAACACCAGTGAGATATAATGTTTTATTTCTGGTGTTTTAATTCCCGACCACGTGATGCGTTTCGGCTAATCACAGGCACTGTTATAAATAAGAGATATAATGATATATGTCAATTTGGTATTCTGCTTTAGTTTCAATATAGAGGTGATCTGCAGGACGAACTACATGTGTAGCAATGGTTGTAAAACGCCCATGATGTTTTACGTTTGTGAGAAGGCTATTTTCAGTGAGATAAAAGACAAAGCTGATATCGATATATCGCCGCAACATGATAATCCAGCATCTATAAGCCATTGTATTACTTTCTCCGTTTCCTATTTTAGTTTTCTCTTGCACTTTGTGAAATGTCGATCGCTAATGATTTAAATTACGGCAAATTTTATATTCAAATTATTAGCGCATTACATAATTTCCATGGCGATGTGGTGCCCTACAAAAATCCGCACAAGGACATGGTTTTGAGAAAACAGTATCAAGCTGATTTAGAAATAATTAATTCAAAAAAATATAACCCCCTCGGGCACCTTCGTGATTTTCCGGAA
Source organism: Pecten maximus (assembly GCF_902652985.1). Lineage (NCBI taxonomy): Eukaryota > Metazoa > Mollusca > Bivalvia > Pectinida > Pectinidae > Pecten > Pecten maximus. Next base: position 30,497,826 of record NC_047031.1, on the reverse strand, counting down.
TTTGTCGTTGTTATCGAATCGAAGATTGCACTTTCTGACCTCACCATCCCTCGAGCGATTGCCATGGTGATGCAAGCGTTCCTATCCCTTGGAATAGGCGCCACTTCGTCTGCCAGGGGCGTGAGCGAAATACCGTTATGAGATTCTGCTAAAATTCCGTATAATGTAATTACTGATATGATGTAACCTAAGCAACCCTGACGTTATCGTCCAAGGAGCCATTGAGAAAAATGAGTAATGTATTTTAGATATAATTGATATCATATGCCTTAATTAAAATATTAATTTAACTCAGAATTGGTGGGAGTGGTGAAATAACAAATTTAAAGTAATTTCTCTTTTTTTTTATATCACTTTAATATTACAAAATCAGGAATACACGTGTTTTTATAAGAGGAACGAAAATATCATTTTAAAAACTAAAACAAATCAGAATATGTATCCTGTACACGGGGAGTCATCACCGAGGGGGAAGTCGACTTATAAATCAACTCGTAATTTGAACTTCCAAATCGTTTGAGAACAAGAAAACATTGAAAAAATAAATATTTACCTGTATAATGAGACCTTTGAAAGGTACAAGGACAAAAGACAAAGCGTTCCAGAAGAGAGAGCGTCTTCTGCTTCATCAAGACCACTCGTCATAACGATCTAGGTCAAATTCTAGGGATATCTACGCCCGGGAGGAGCTGTCGCAACACTGGGTCAGTAGCTTTCTCTGTTTGGAAAGAGAAATGGAAGCTTTCGAAAGTTCGCAAAAAGTCTTTAACTGTTGTCTTTGTGTAGGATATTTCTAAGAACATCATGTCCTTAAGCACTCGCCAGCTTCGAACACCAGTATTTGACACCCCGGAAGTGAAAAGTAGGGGGTTGGGGGTTGGGGGGCACCTGCCCCGGGTTTCCTACAGTAAGACCCTTCGCGCACTTCCATCCGGGCCAACAAAGGTGGATAACTAATTAATATAAATTTGAATCATGCGCAAAGAACCATGGGAGATATAAACAGCACACGTGACATAGAGGAGCGAATGTCGTTAATCGTGTGTGTTATATTTACCGCGGGCTGAATGATGTCGAACAAGTCGATGCCATGATGAAAAGTTTGACAGATTTAACGACCGACATTCACGACCAAAACGATAAAAAAATTCTCACAAAAATGGATTATTTTTCACAATTTATGTATTTTGTTTGATGTTATGTCCAATGCCTGGTGGCGCTGTTCCTCCGTGAATGTGGGGGGATTCGGGAGTGAGTAATATACGGAATAGAACAGACTGAATAGAATCCGGAACAAAAACATAAAAAAAAACGGGCGTGTTTTGAAACGGTGCAGCACAGAGAAATCGTTTGTAACGCTGAGGATGAATAAAATGAATTCAAAGTTTATAAAAAAGCGACAGGTTTATGGTAAACGCTTCTCCAACATTTCACAAATTATGAAGATATTTGTGTTGAATATTTGTTATGTTCCTGGGCCAGTTTTGAACTGTAGTATATGTATGTATTTAGGACTTTCTTTACTCTAATGTGTTTTTGTAGACACAAACCTTGGAATTTTCTATCAAAAATCCCTTTTGTGAAATGTCTGTTTACATAACTTTGAAATTTTGAGTGGACTTCAGGCAAATAATCCAACCACAAGTGCTCTGTCGACGATAGACTGGATGGTCTGTCGTGGGTTTTTTTTCTTTTTTTTTCTAATCTCCTCTAGGATTCGCTTCTAAATTGTTGAACTGGTTCCCTTCAATAGTTTTCTGCTCTCTGCCAGGACTCCGCCCCTCTGTCCAGAGTTGTCTTTCCTTACATTAAGTGAGTGCAAGCGACGACAGGTGTACACAAGGGAGATAACCGAGGACGGTATCATTCAACAAAAAAGACAATAGTATTCATGTGCGCAGCCTAGCGGATATAAATGGTACTAAACCGGTAAACCAATCTACATCGACGACATCAGTCTTGTAAAAATAGACCAACCCTAATGGCGTGTTCTCAAAATAAGAACCTGGGGTAGAGACACGCTTTCCATCAAGTATCGAACAGCTCAATTCCATTTCCCATCAGGAAATAGACAAATATCTTAATGGCGGTTATACATTTGTCGCTGTCGCCATCAACATGTCCGTCATTTTACCATTACACTGCGTTATATGGCGTAAACAACACAAAACTGATTCTGGTCTGTCAGAGTTACTTCCCTTCTTTTAATTTTGTCAGTTATAGCGATAAGCTTGACAGCTGATGGGGGTCGAGAATGTACCAAACCAGAGACATATATAGAGAGGCCACCGCGTAGACAAAAGGGCAAATAGCGAGCTGACAATCTCTCTATATATGTCTCTGACCAAACCAAGCAAATAATCAAAATACATTTCTCAAATGGCTTTCATGGTATTTGGCATTGAAATATCGTCCACGGCAAGGTAAAGACTGCTACCCTTGGATTTAAAGCTTTATATTCTAAAAGAATTGCCATATTCTTCTTGGAAAGTAGTCCTATAACATAAGACTTTGCGATTACACTAACATCGCATCAACAGGTAAATGTAACCAATTATTTACTGTGAGGAGGGATGTTACTATCCAGAAATGTACGGAAATTCACAGTAGGTAAAAAGGAAGAAATTATCACGCTTTACTTTAGTCAATATGCAATGCATTGACAATTTAATTAAAAGTAGACTTATAATCTCCGCTCCTCTACGATACTCTACGATAAACTACAATACGATATCGTAGAGGCCAATAACAAGTCTAGTATAACAAGTCTAGTTTTAATTAGATTGAATGCATTGGTTACTTATTAGTAACAAAGATCTGAGTGGCTTCCCTTGATACACAGGCACTTGGTACCAATGTACTGTCTATATATAATTACATACATTATAGTTGAGACGTGTATATCAACGTGACGTCTCTGATTATAGACCGTGGGTTGGATATTCGTGTCACGTCCCTGTGTCAATCGCAACATCTCGGGGAAATTTCCGGCAACACTCGGAAAGATTTCCGAGTGTTGCCGGAAATTTCCCCGAGATGTTGCGATTGGTCCCTGTGTTTGAGATGCGATATACCATATGGTTCCTATGCTACTTTGATTAACATTATGAAAGTATTTCTCCACGTTTATCAAAACACTGATGTCTAACATGAGTCGTAGATTAAAACACTTTAATCCGATATGATTTTTTCTATGAGATGGGCAGAATTACAGAAAAGAGAATTCAATTGTGTGGATACATAAATCATTTTATTAACAAAGGGCTGAAAGCGATGCTTCAGTCATCAATAAATGACATGATATGTTTTATTTATTCATCCTGTATTTGTTTCGGATGAATAAGTCACGTGTACAAAAAGCATATATTCGTCATCTATCCACCCGATCTCCCCGCTACCCACCCCACCCCCTTCGTGATGGGAAGTTTTACAACTATCATAATTTTGATATAAAAACATTTTAAAAAATGTAATTTTTGTTTATTCTTTAATTAAGTAATAAAATCACGCATGCGTACAGCATCTCTGCGAATAGATAATTTATCTGTCTTTTATTACATAATTTGGGAAATATTTTCCCTGGCCGTATCACGAGTTCCTTTTTCGACAAACCTGACATCGCTCGCGAGTTTACCCCTATTATAATGCCGAAGATCTTGGGAGGTTTCTAAGCGGCCGCGCGTGGCTATAGTTACGGAAGCTAAGTAGCATAAAATTAGAACCAATTCCGGATTGCTTTTTTACCGGTTTCCGTCGTTGTTTTATCTTTACAGAAACACTCGGTTATTGCTTGCTATTCTTTGTCATAAAATCTCGTACATTTTCTCCTTGACATTGCTAACAACCGTATCTTCTGTTTTATCTTAATATGACAGAAATGCGTAACCAGCTTTAACTGATAAAAAAATATTGAAAACATTTTCCGTTTTTCATTGGATCCGGTGGAGATGTCATTCTTTATTGCCTTGTCTAGCCGGACTATTTACACGGGGGTCATTCATGTCTGGGTCTTTGTTGGAAGCTAACAATTCCTTCAACAAAAGGACACAGTCATTTAGTCCACTATGACTGTTTTTAATCAATTTTCGTTTCGTGTCTTTTAAAGATCTCCGTTCCGATATGTACCATTAACCGAATGGTCTGCGCGTGCCGTCGCCGGTGTTACGCACGCGAGTAAAATGTCAGGGGTCACCAGGTCAACCATGAACGTTTTAATTATTCAGATAATTTGTTTGTTTCTCTCCCCAGAGGCTGATTCGACCCAACAGAGTTTTTTTTCTCCTGTTGATACGTGGCCGGTGTCGGGATAACGAAGTCATGTTGGCCCAATCACTCGCTAAGTGACTAACACTATACAGACGAATCTATCTTTTCTCGTTCAACGATTGGACGAAGCCACAATTCATATTTGAACAAAATAAACAAAATGTACATTCCATACGATGAATCATTTTCTTCAGACTGGTATATAAGTATGTGTAAATACAACACAACTAGTATCAATCTTACGCCAATACTAGTTGTAGTATACAAACATATTTACATGTGTAAATACAACACAACTAGTATCAATCTTACCCCATTACTGGTTGTAGTATACAAACGTCTATTTACATGTATAAATACAACACAACTAGTATCAATCTTACCTCGATACTAATTGTAGCATACAAACATCCATTTACATGTATAAATACAACACAACTAGTATCAATCTTATCCCAATACTAGTTGTAGTTTACAAACATCTATTCACATGTGTATGTAATGCTTCCTTAAATTATGAAAGATACAGGTATACTATAGGTCATAATGGACAGAATAGTTAAAAGTAAACTGGTGAGAGGAAAAGACGGAGGAAGACAGAGGAAAAGACACAGGAAAAGACACAGGAAAAGTTAGGAAAGGGTTACAAGAATTGTAGAAAGGGTTATAAACACCTTTCAAGACAAGAAGTAATCGTAGATGGTCTAATTTATCACGTGAAAATAGAATTTGCACTTGATGTAAAATTTGATGTCATTTAAGAGAAAAGGGCGACCAATTCTATTATTTATTTAACTGTGATCAACAACTTATACTCAATAGCAGAAACGGAAATATATGTTTAGATGTTATTATGATATACCAAAAACTTGCATTATTCAATTAAGTGATTGAAAATGAACTTATTTCATTGGCTAGATGTATTATTGATATAAATGAGATGATTAATTAAAAATACTGATGTCCATCCTGATTTACCAGGCACTCTTGTTATTCATTTGTTACTATTCATATTCTCTGCGCTGTACTGTTTACGAGAAAGATGAATCAAACTGTCAAACAGCTGTTTCGTCCTTCTAGGACACGTCAGCGATGTTACGGACATCATACAGCTGTTTCGTCCTTCTAGGACACGTCAGTGATGTTAGGTACACCATACAGCTGTTTCGTCCTTCTAGGACACGTCAGCGATGTTACGGACATCATACAGCTGGACTCGTCAGTGATGCTAGGGACACCATACAGGTGTTTCGTCCTTCGAGGCCTCGTCAGTGATGCTAGAGACATCATATAGCTGTATCATCCTTCCAGGACACGTATGTTTCGTCCTTCTAGGACTCGTAAGTTGTGGCTAGTGACATCATACGGCTGTTCCGTCCTGCTAGGACTCGTCAGTGATGTGTGCCAAAATCTGGATGATATGGTGCAATAGGCCGTAAATTTCGTTTGTTACATCATGCCTATCAAGCCCGGTAAAAATCAAACATGCTTCGCCACTGTACTTGAAATGCAGGCCATTATTACCAGTAGACACTTCATATCATGGTGTATAATGATGATCTCTATTTATTAATTTATGGGATCATTAATGCCTTATGTTTGTAAAAGTTTCGATGAATTGTCATGTCTTCCTTAATTGGCAAGGTAAAGACTGCAACCCTTGGATTTAAAACTATCAATTGTCATATCCTCCGTGGCAAGGTAAAGACTGCAACCCTTATATATTTGGTATGTCATTTCAAAATGTGTGTCATCTCCGCACGTGTGTCATTTCAGCACGTGTTTCAATTCAACACGTGTGTCATTTCAACACGTGTGTCATTTCAGCACGAGTATCACTTAGGCATGTGTGCCATTTCAACATGTGTGTCATTTCAGCACGTGTGACACGACTCTGCAAGTTCAACACACGATCGAGTGTCGTTTCAACACGTGTGTCATTTCAACACGTTATTTCAGCGCGTGTCATTTCAGCACGTGTGTCATTTCAGCACGTGTTCCATTTCAACACGTGTGTCATTTCAACACGTGTGTCATTTCAACACGTGTGTCATTTCAGCACGAGTGTCACTTAAGCATGAGTGTAATTTCAGCACTGTATCATTTCAACACGTGTGTCACTTCAGCACGTGTACCAGTTCAACACACGAGTGTCATTTCAGAGCGTGTGTAATTTCAGCACGTGTGTCATTTCAGCACGTGTGACACGACTCTGCAAGTTCAACACACGATCGAGTGTCGTTTCAACGCGTTATTTCAGCACGTGTGTCATTTCAGCACGTGTGTCATTTCAGCACGTGTGTCACTTCAGCGGGGGTGTCATTTCAATATGTGCGTCATTTGAACATATGTCATTTTAGCATGTATGTCATTTTAGCACGGGTAGTAACTTCCGTCGATACTTTTTGTAGCTATAATTGAATATTTTATTTTACGGATCACATGCTACTCACGAGAACAACATCACGGTCCCATTTGCAAATGAGACAGATTGACATGAAATACACACCTCATAAAATAGCTATATAAACCCCGGTACCATGAGTAAGTCGCCTGTCAATCGGAACACGTAAATAACACGTGCTTGTTAATGACGGCATTTACATATATTTTAACTATTACATTTTATTCACAATAGAAATAAACTGACATCATGTTTCACTTAATAAAAATACATGTACCTATGTAAGCAGGAAAATCTGTAGATTTGAAAATTGACTAACATAGAACTGATTTAGATTAGATACATACATGATAAAAACGGACACCAAAACATTCGTGTTTCTGCTAGATAATTAAATCAAATACTACAGTTTTCACCACTACCATTGAATTCGTGTCAAATTACTGTTTAAACAAATGGATATGATACATTAAAACGTAACGTTTTAGCGTCCAATCCACTAAGCTAATTGATTGATTGATTGATCGATTGATATTGATAAGTGTGTGTTTGTGTGTGTTTTGAGAGGTTGCGGAACGTTCGTGCTTGTCTCCTTATGATAGAGCGGAATTGACGCCGGCATTATAGTGCTATCTTACCGAACCATACTCCCGAAGATACCCAGCAGCACACACCACCCGTCACATTATACTGACAACGGGCAAACCAGTCGTCCCACTCCCCAAATACTGAGTGCTAAGCAGGAGCAGGAACTGTCACTTATACGCTCTGGTAAGTCTCGGACATGGGACAGAAACTAAAGCCTTCCTCACAGGGGCGAACATGATTGGATAATTTTGATCAGGGCCTATGTGTCACTTGATGATGAATCGACTTTCTTTTATCATTGCTCCATAAACCAAGTTTAGACCGGTTAGATCCAAGTTCTATCTCCCGAATACGTAAATATAACCTAAATTTAAGTGATCACACAAATTTTACAAGCACCATCCAGTACAAAGATCATACTTCAGACCTGTTTATTTATTAAATAGTCTTTAGAACTGAGGAAGACGGGCCTGTTTGGGTTGGGTTGGTTTGGGTTGGTTTGGGTTGGGGGTTGGGTTGGGGTTGAGGTTGAGTTGGGTTGGGTTGGGTTGGTTTGGGTTGTGTTGTGTTGGGTTGGGTTGGGTTGGGGTTGGGGTTGGGGTTGGGTTGGGTTGGTTTGGGTTGGGTTGTGTTGGGTTGGGTTGGGTTGAGACCATAGGTCGTGGATTTCTGCCGAATTATGCTGCGACTGATACGACACCCCATCACTTACGATCTTTATCTGCATGTTTAGATAAACTGTATTATTTAAAAGAAAGGGGTAAGAAGGAATGGAGAAATAAAACCGCACATAAGTCGCCTCATAGTAGTTTTAAACAAAACTTGCCATCCGTTCATTTGTTAATGGAACGACCGCTCTATATCCATATATTTACCCGGAGACATTTATATTCCGATAGCTATATATATATATTACATCTAGTTCTCTGATTAACCAACCAATATTTTGTCAAAAAGTGGAAATGCAACCTCACACATATATATAATGAAACCAGGGTACCCGGAGAAACCCACGTGGTCGGTAGGTGATCCTTATTTGTTCCCTTTCACGTTCAATCGGGGACTCTAACCTCGGTCGTCTAGGTGAAAGGCAAGTGTGTTACCACCAGTCCACCCGTGAGGGACTTTTTCTTCCTAGTCAAGGATCAGACCAGACTTATATATACGTCTCTGGTCGGACTCAAAGGACTGAGTGCAGTTGACCCTGGGAGGCAGCATATTAGATTAGCCAAGTTATTTTTTTTTAATGCTATTATTTAGGGTAGATCGTTAAGGATTTCAGGATTTCAGATCTGTCTCGCTTGCTAGTGATGGTGGCAGTAGAGAGTTCCAATCAGTTACGGTCATTATTATTTCTTTATTTCCTCCAAGATGTGAAGAGTATACAGAAATAATTTACAAATTAGAACAAAATGCATTCACGCTCATTATCACCTCTCGCATAAGGATTCACGCGTTACACAATAAACTACAGATATAATAATGATTACATGGTGTTAGTAAAGGAAATTTCTTTGCATGTTTCTTAAGTTAAGACACATTAGATTCTTAATTAGCACATTTATACGTAATTCATTTTTAGAAAAAGTTCCAACCAGTTACGGTCATGTACATTTTTGTTGTCGAGAATTTGTTTGTGTCTGTGTGACCCTCGAGTTCTATCGCCTGGTGTTAAATAAATTCTTCTTCTTCTTCTTCTTAGTACAACCTCAGTCAAAAATGACGATTACGGTCAGTTTGTAGGTTTGATGCTGTTAAAAAAGTGAGGGAATTTAGTTACAGTGAGAGGGTTTTTTTTATTAATTTTTTTTTTAGTGGAAACTATAAGATAAAAACATGAGGGTGTGTTTACGGTGTATGCTTGAGATCATCAAGGGCTGCATTGTGTATATGTGCCTTGAAGATCTGTAGTGTAATGCATTGTACTGCTGCCATCGGGAGGAGGTTCCATTGTGTTAATTGATGGATTAGCCACAACTCTATTGATAATTTAACCTTACTGTCTTCCTTCTATATGACTACACATTATAATAACACACGTGGATCGTAGGCTGGGAGTGTAAGCCATGTCCCCATGCAAAAAAGTCATACTTACATAAATTGTATTTAATGTATGTATGCGAATGGAGTTATATATCACATACGATATATTTAAGTCTGATTCAGATAAGACATACTATCTAAGATTCGTCACCTCATACAGAAGCATTTTGATAGCGTGTTATATCAGAGACCTAGATTCTATATAGGTCTCTGGTTATATATACAAGAAATTACACTTGAATGTGAACGACGAAAATTAAATTGAGTCAGAAGTTTTGATAAGATATAAACCTAGATAGATACAACCAGAGACCTATAGTATTTGTCATTAATTTGTCTGATATACGTTTATTTAGACATTCACGCACGCTATCTTCACGTTTATGAACGTTTGCATAATGACATCAAAACTGTGAACGGTATGGAGGTTTTAGAATTTATTGCTCCGTTCTAATGTTTCTATTCATGCTCAGCACAGCGTAACAACACGACAAATCGTCTGCAACGAATAGCATTCCTCGCCTGTCACGCTTACTTTCATTTCTGAGGAATAATACCTGCGATTCTTCTTTGATCTAGAAACAGACTTGCACTTCCGGCAAGAAGCGCCATCTATCGGGTGTTTATTATGCAAATGAGCGGGAATCCATATTTGGGTGACCTCGTCTTGGAGTCAGAAGCCTCCATTGTACGTTAGAGAGAGTCATGGCGCACGGTTAGGGACCCTATGGCTCAGTTCGGGTGATTGTAACATGATTTCTCGTCATTAGGATGGATTTATATATAATGTGAGATTCCTGAGAAGACCCTTTATCTGTGTATTTGGATTTTAGGGCCAAACATGGCCCCCTGGTCGAGGGAAAGACGGCCGGAGCTGATACAAGGATTTGCGAGTCTCGTCTGTTTACTTGTACTAACTTCAGCGAAAGGTAAAGTTGATAGGGGGGTACAACTTTTAAAAACTTTTTACATGGTGATATCAAAACATCTGACGGGTGTGACCATGTCTCACAGTCGTTTAGTACATCTTTGTTAGCTATGACGTCAACATGTCAACACGAAAACGGCTGAAAGTGGACGAATACACTCTATGAAGATAGTAAATTACAGAGCGATACCTCACGCTCAATTTCAAAGTGTAAACTTCGCCGTTATCCAGATTTCTGCCCGATCACCGTGTTCAATCCCATGGAACGTGTACGTCGACCCATATCTAACAACGCAAATCTTTAAACGAGGGGGGTAGCTTGATAAAAGTATTTCACTTTCCCGAGTTCAGTAAAGATCCCGTTTAGAGTGAACTTTTTTGACAATTCGTCATACCATGAATTCATTCAACCTTGAATGATGGATCGGTCTCAAAAATGAATAATGTCGTAATTATATGAAGCAGTTATCTTTAAAATTATGAAGATTAAATTCATATAAAACTGCCTGTATAACATATAATGCCTATAAACATACATTGTTTAAATATACACTCCAATACAGTTATACATTGTTGTAGTAAACAAAGTAATACATTTAAAAAACAATGTACTACAAAGTATAAATACCAGTGAATAAAAGAGTTTATTTATAAATAAAACATTAATTTTAAAATTTGGATTTCCTTTTAAAGGCATAGTTTCTACAATACTTATCAAAAACAGAATTTGTTTTCATTGATATAACTGAATTATATTATAATATGTAATGAAATAAATGGAACTTATTTTACCTTGAAAATTACACTAGAAGTCTAGAAATATGGGATCCAGTGTTCGAAAGTAAAGGTGGTCCGATGGTCCAAGGCTATAGAAAACCTGGTCGGTCTATGTAAAATTTCAAAGTGTTGGCCCCATTGGCTATGAAAAGTTTGAGCCCTGACATACATTACAATTCATGAAAACAACATTCCATTATTTTCTGACAAATGATCATATGAAATCAGAGCTTACAATAGAGTTTATTTTACCCATAACAGTGTGTTATTACTGTGTGATGCAAGCATTTGCGTGACAGTTATGCTACTTTCAACAATGTTTTAAAAAATTGGTCTATCGAAAAATGACTTGGGCTATGGGATTTGAATTTCTGTAGACATATTGTCTAAGGAATTTTCATATATAATAATTTCATACACTGGGGATCTATCTTTGTATGTTTAATTATAACTGTTCAAATTATAATGGTTTTGGGGAGAACCATTGTCAATATATCTCCTTAACAACAGCAATGTCATTAAAATTCACCTTGTTTGTCGCTCCCCTGAACACTTTACCTAAATTTATCCTATAACTTAAAAAGATAAAGTAAATGTAAGGAGATTCAAACGGAAGATATTCAGGTTTTTGAGTTGCAATTTCCACAAATGGCAAGAAAAGATACTGATGTAGTTTCATATACAAAGAACATCTTTTTATAAAGGACAAGAGGGTAGTTCATGATAAATCATACTTCAGAAAAAATGGAATTTTTAACGGAAAACCATAACCTCAATTGCTGAACTTTTACAATCTTCCAAGTAAAAATGGAATTTTATGATGCTCAAGTAGAAAAGGTTTAGCAGAACCTTGGAACTGCTTTTAACAAGAATAAAACATTCGTAAATTGATATTAGAAATAGATATTCATCTTGATTGCACATTGAGATCCCTAGAAATACAAACATATAGATGTTCATGCAGACGTCATTATTTAAAAGGCTTTGAAATTGGAGTGTTTAAGTTGAAATACTTTCTCTAGTACAGAAAACAGATCAAAAGTTTATTTAAATTTGTAGATGAGGATCTATAGCTTGTTTTAAGCCTGTAGATGAACAGGGTCCCATTACATAAATTTGATGAATATCTTTACTTGGTGCAAACCCTCGAAAGATGTGATACAAAATCAAAATGACTTTGACTTGAACATTTAGAGATTTAACTTTAAAGTATTATCGTTGCTGTTTTCTTTTCCACATGCTGGGCATCCACACTTGACCCTTGAGGGTATGTTTTTGACTCCCCTAAATGAGATATGACTCTCGAGTTTGCACATGTCTATTACATATGTTTTGACCCTTCATATTTCGAAAAAGTATTGATTTGTCTTCTGAAATTGCTAAACTCAAAGGTAAACTGGATGCTCTGACAAAATGAATTGATTAAATGATATTTTTGTATGGTTCATGACAAGAGAAGACAATTTATCGTGAAGTCTATCGCTATGTATATGAATGGCCATGGCCAATATAATGATGGAGTGATTTTGAGGACCATAAAGTTTGACATACAAAAGATGATATTGCTTGTTGTTATTTTACAGTCTTATAATTTTGCAAAGAAGTAGGTTGTTGTCCATATTACATAGTGTAGGCTTTTTACCTGAGAAAGGATTGAAAACATATTTCTGTTGTTCATAGCAAGATGAATGCAATAGAACATTTCTCATGAATCCATAGTCACACAGTCTATATATATATGTATTGGACATAGTTTCCTGTTATTCATGGAAATATGAACTCAATATATGCAATGAAGTTGAGTCACATATCATTGCCATCATAATACAATTGTATAGATTTGATAAGATTTGTCTAGTGTTCATGAAAATATGAATGTCATGTATGGTTAAATTGACAAAAAATAAACAGAATAAGTTGAGCAACAAACTCTTAACGATTATGTCATATTATAACTCGTCTTGGTTGAGACATGTGAAAAATATATTTGAAGAATGTAGATTATTAGATATATTTAACAACCAAGAGTTTTCAAGTATAAATTAGGCTGAAGAGTACAATATTTTATAGACCTAAGGCAATTTTTTTAGCAAACTGGAGAAATGAAATTTTTACTTCCACGAAAGGAATAAATTATAGAATTTACAAGACTGAACTCAGGGATCAATCTAGGGATTTTTTGCTACCGTTTATGGGTACTTTCCCCTCAGGATTTTGTTCCATTTTTCCCTTGACTTCTGTTAAATTCAAAATATTGTATTTTCCCTCATTTTTATGGCAATAATATTCCCAAATATTCCAGATTTCCTTTCCTAATTAAGCATTTGCTGTTCTTACTTGGGAAATGTGTTTTTAAAGCAAAAAAACTGAAACTTTGTGATGTTTATATTACCCCTTTTCAGAACCGATTTTCCCCTATGGTCCAAAAAGGGTAGTTTCCCCTAAATTCTAGATTAATCCCTGCAACTTTGTTTAGAGAATTATTTACTAGAACTCCCTCCCAAATTAGCCAAAGCGTACTGTAAATTTAGAGTAGGTAATACAAAAATACCAATTGAAAGTGGTATATGGTCTAATATACCATGGGAACATAGAATATGTACTTTATGTAATTTAAGAGAAATAGGCGGCCAATTCCTTTATTTATTTAACTGTGATCAGCAACTTATACTCAATAGTACACGGAAATATATGTCTAGATATTATTATGAAAGACCAAATACATTTAAATTTCATACATTATTCAATTACGTAACTAAAAATGAACTTATTTCATTGGCTAAATTTATTATTGATATAATTATAATAATTAATTCACAATACTGATGTCCATCCTGTGTTTCATTGTTATCCATTTGTCTGTATTCTTATTCTCTACACTGTACTGTTTACGAGAATAAACAAATTGTCATGTCACAGGTTACTGTATTCCATAAAGTTAAGTCATATAGGAATGTCTCTGGATCTATCGTGTTTTACAGTGTATATATATATATGTACATTGGTCAACATTATCCCAGTGTTCATGACAATATGACGTAACCATGGTTACATACATATTCCATAAAGTTTAGTCATGAAGAAATGTCACTGGATTTATAGAACATGCATGGTTTGGTCAACATTATCCCAGTGTTCATGACAATATGACTACCATGGTTACATACATATTCCATCAAGTTTAGTCTCTTAGTGTTCATGACAATATGACTGCCATGGAATAAACACATTCCATGAAGTTTAGTCATGAAGAAATGTGACTGGATTTATATAGAACATGCATGGTTTGGTCAACATTTTCCTGGTGTTCATGGCAGGATGAACACTGTCAGTACATAAATATTTCATTAAGCCTGGTTTCAATATAGTCCCAGAAATGGGACATGGACAGATGTATATTATATAACATGGACTGTCTTCTGCTACAGTATTGCAGCATAGGAATCGGCACGATGGGCTTGAAATCTGCAGCCTGTGGAATTTTAAATAGAAAACGTAAAAACCATCTGTGCTTTAAAATACTCAAAGCCTGGTAGTAGTGTTTGAAGCATATATCTGACGACTGCATCAAACTTCCATAGAGAAGGCTGTAGCTTGTACATGTATTTTACTTGTTTGTGCATTTGAAAATGTTGATTTTAAACATTAAAGACTCGGCACTGAGGTATCCTAAAACATAAGGTTTTGAGTGAGATTTAGAACAAGTGCAAGATATTCAGCGTCAGGGAAATTGGGATATTTTATTCAGAAGCAAATTTTTTGAAAAAAAATGTTACTGCCATACTGCAACCCTGTCTATTTCAATGGTTATCCCATTTCCGGTGAAGGCATATATATTTCACCGAGTTTATAACCGTGCGAATTGACTTTTTCTTTGTGTCTGTGTTAACCATTTTCGATGTTATTTAAAATTAATTATGGACTAAAATATGAGTTTATTTAAAACTGAAAATGATGTGTAGATGCAGTTAATTATATTTGTTAATTATAACTTCTTTTTTTTTTGTATTGGGGGGGGGGGGGGGGTGTTAAAATAAATCCCAGTGAATAGATTTATGAAAATAGGAAATTAATTTTTCTATATTTGTTAATTTTTTATTGGGGAGCGGGTTAGATAGTGAAATGCCATTCATAAAATTTAAATGATACCTGTGATAAAATTTTTTAGAACTTCTACCTGTGCTAAACCTGAGATTTTATAC
Organism: Pecten maximus; assembly: GCF_902652985.1. Lineage (NCBI taxonomy): Eukaryota > Metazoa > Mollusca > Bivalvia > Pectinida > Pectinidae > Pecten > Pecten maximus. The sequence continues at coordinate 30,482,618 of NC_047031.1, read as the reverse complement.
TATATCAGCAGATTTGATTAACATCACCTGTCAAAATGAAGTAGCTCTATAATGATAATATTAACATGTATAAACATCTAGGTTCAATTATTGATCTCTCTGGGAGACGGGAATCACCAGGGCGGGAATCACCAGGGCAGATGTACGTTCTCTGGGAGGTGGGAATCACCAGGGCGGATGTACGTTCTCTATTGAGTTTATAGTGTAACCTGTGTTTGTTATAACTCGATACTGTCCAAATTAGACAACGACTCGTTTAATCAGCGTAACGAGTGTACAGTTTATCACACCTGTATGAAGGTGTGTTTATTTTCATGATTTGTCGTCAACATAAACCTGATTTTATGGAATTTATCTCCTGTGTATTCTGTCATTATGGCAATTATATCAGATTTGGTGTCGGAGGAAATGATCGATATTGACATCAATGTCTAATAGGGATTTCTTAATTAGTGAAAATGATTTATAAACTTTGAAATGGAATGTAAATAAATTTTTATATATATTCACATCCAGAATGTTATAAAAATATGATTTGTAAACATTTTCGGTAAGAAAATTGGTGAATTGAAAAGGAAAGTAAATTACAGATTAGCCTAGAAGTTGGTTTTAATATTTAAATTTCTATTTGAATTAAGGGCTCATGATATTAACCTCAATGGTTCAGAAAAATCCATGTGTAGCTTTGGATGTACAGTGCATTCCGCTTAATCGGGTTGCCTATTTGCGGGGGCTTTTTACCCGATTAACCGACTTACCCGATAAGCCGAAATGCACGTCGCCATCTTGGATTTGGTCCGTAATGGTTGTCAGACTTGGGTCGATTTTGGATGAAAATATTTGCGTTATTATTGTTAATAAACGGTGTTTTTGTTTGTGCTTTTACTGATGTCAAATTGTCAGATTACTATTACTAATTGTATAAAAATGTGTGCATTAAAATAACAAAACCTTAATGATTTTCTTATTCGCGGCACAGTACAATCGTAGCACCTCAAATCGGGGGGTCATACCCGTTTCATCCATGTGTTCCTAATTTGACATACGATCTAAGGACTCGCCGACAAGTACAGCTAAAATCATTTATGTTTATCATAGAGACATTCTTATGTTCGCTTTGAAGTTTAAAATACTCCATATTATTTCCAATTACCAAAGCACAGAGATCGGAGAAACCGAGTTTATTTAGGTCGTTTCCTGTGGTATGAATTTATATACGAACTTGACACTGGCAGTCACTGATAAAACAACACGAAATCCAATGTAATGTTTTTTATTAACCAGTTCTAATCCTTACCTGAATAGGAATTATGAGCTAACGTCGGGGGTCTGTCCTTTAACTGCTCGCTACTGATTTTTAACTCACCTGTGTACCGGTGTCGTCACATTTCCCCGTGGCGAACCCCTCTTTTTGGATTCGCCACATACAGTAAGCGGTGATATCAATCGATCTGTAGCAATATCAGACCCAGGTCAAAACCTATTGTTTTGGTTTCTGCTTCGAAGATTTTACATCCCAGACGTAAAAGTTTAATTGTCTAGTCGCTTAATTATGCTTTTAAAACCCCATTACGTTTTGCCTGCTGCTGACTCTAAAAATAACATTTAATTTTACCCACAATTCTTAGTCGACTTCCTGTTGGGGGGAAAACCACACGAGGCAGAATCAACAACAACACAGTTCTGAACATGACAAAACCCCGACATAACATTACCGTTTAAGGTAATATTTAACCGTTTTTTTTGACATTTTAACCATCAAAATTACACTATTTGTTGATAAATGTCTAAAACTTAAAGAAATACGCGATGACTTTCGTGAAAATTGGAGCATTTATATTTTTTGTCCCGATTGTTCTATTCGAATAACCGAAAAATACGACTTTTCCAACCCAATTAAACGAATTTTTTTAACATGATTTAAGAGAAAATGGTTTTGGTTTTTGAAATTTTACCCAATTAAACGAAATACCCGATTATGCGTTACCCGATTAAGTGGAATGCACTGTATATATCAACCATGTGACATTTGTCTACTATGACCTTATGGATACAATACACATTCTTGACAGCAGACATTCTGACATATTGGGTCCTATGACATAATTGACCAGACAGGCACATTGACCAGCTGGTGGTGACAGGGTCATTTCCATGGAGACCAACAACTTGGTCCAGGATCCCCACCTCTGGTACATTAACATGAATATTTAGTGGGTGGATTGTCCACTCTTTGTATATGTTGACACGGTGACACGTTGAGGATCTGGGATGTTCATCATTAATATTTAACACTGTTATGGGTCATTGTCGTAATGGATCAGTGTTAGATATTGGTCTGAGACATAACTGTGGTGTATATATATATATTGACATGGTGACACGTTAAGGATCTGGGTTGTTCATCATTAATATTGAACACTGATATGGGTCATTGTTGTAATGGATCAGTCAATGTTAGATATTAGACATGGACATTACTGTGGTATATTGGCTGTATGTATATGATTGTCTTGTTAATGGAAATGTAAATCACTTGATGATGTACCTTTATCACCATGTAATACGCACATGTCATCAATTTTATATGGAACCTGTACTTAATAACACTGAATTATGATGTCATCAAATGGATTTCAAATAATTTGTTTGAATTGAAATTGGCCTGCTATATAGGGAAGATAATTTGAAAGTTTTCTAAGGTATATATATTTTTTTCATTTTGTTTTGAACATCAAAGCTTGTGTTGAACAATTCCTTTATTCTTTGTCATAAGCATATTTTCTGTAAATCTATTAAAAGTATACTGGACAAGCTTAAGGTTCAGGACTTTTTCGGGGCAGTTAATTAATTGGTGCCATTCCCAATTGAAGTTCTTTCATATTGTGTCCTAGTTTCACAGTTGCCATTTACATAATTCAATTGTTGTTTCTCAAATTAACTCCAGATTATTATAGATAATTAGTTAGTTTATAACTATACAAATTATCATTGGATGTGTATAATGATAATATAAATAGATCACAGAATTTAATGGTTGTTTCTCAAATTAACTCCAGATTATTATAGATATATATGATTAATTGGTTTATATCTGTACAAATCACCATTGGCTGTACGTGTGTAATAATGATATAAGTAGGGATGGTGGTATCTGTCTCCAAATCATCTGTGACATTTCCAGATTAACAATTATAGCCTAGTGAGGTGATCATAGGAACAAATTGATAAAGTGTGACCACCATATATAATTATATCATTGTTACTGTTGGATGTGTTATGTTATGATACACGCCTGCTGCTTCCATTCAGATTTAGCACTAGCACTCCACCTCTGGGTTGCGAGTTCGAAACCTAAGTGGGGCAGTTGTCAGGTACTGACTGTACATGTAGGTCGGTGGTTTTTCTCCGGGTACTCCGGCTTTCCTCCACCTCCAAACCTGGCACGTCCTTAAATGACCCTGGCTGTTAATAGGACATTAAACAAAAACAAACCATTCAGATTCCTATCCTCTTTGAAGTCTTATGTATTGATTCAGTGGTTGATCTATGATGATTTCAATTAATTGATCACCAAGTATAATAATATCTTTGTCAAGACACTGATTTAACCCTCTAAACTACTTCATGCAGCATCTAGTGGGAGGTAGCCACCAGCTACAACTTGATAAACCTCGGTGTAAGATTCCTAAGCTGCCAAAAGCTTGGCAAGCCTCGTGTATGGCAGCTTGAGAAGTTTCACCTTTGGTTGATCATGAGATCCCCCTGTCTCACTCCCAAGGGGGTAAAGATTATATTACTCAAGTATGAGAATTTGACTAGAAATGATTGGTGACCAGTCTCCTAAACTTTTTATCCAGGCCTCATATACTTATAGCCCTAGCTGTAGTTAGGATGTGAACACATCATGTGCTCAGACTCGCCAGTATTAGATCATGGGTGACCGTGAGTAATTACAAAAACAAGGAATTAGGGCCATTGTGATAGGTAATTACTTATCAATAGGTTCAGCCTCCTGTCTGTCACTTACTGTATGGTATAATGACATAAGTGGTTATCAATATCTAATTGTTAGGGTCTGACCAACCATTATTGTGTGTCTAAACTGGGACATCAATAATCCAGGTAAGATTAATCATACCTGTGTGGTACAGACATCTACACACTGACATGTGTATGTGTGATACATGCATATATAGACACCTACACTAAAGGTTTAGCGCTGACTAATTACTGTGTAATTTGAATTTAAAATTTAGACATCACAGGCCTTCCAGATGAAATATTAAAAAAATGTTTTGAGGATAATTTACATAGAAAAAAAAAAGTCTTAATTCTGCATAAAAAAGTCTTAATTTTACATAAAGAAAGTTCTTCATTTCATAGCAAGATGGTTAAGATTTTTCTCACTCCTGCCATTAAATCTTTTAAAACAATATGATGGCCTGTTGTATTTCTAGATTTTATCAATGAAATAATAACAAAGGAAGGGTGCAGTTTAGTCTTCAGGCCTTTTCAAACATATGTTTCGTGTGATAAAATTTCTGTCTACAGTACATGATGTAATGAACGCACCTTCCCAGAGTGCACCCCCATATTTTTCAGGTAAAGAGGATCCCCAGATGCGTGGGTGCACAAATTGAAGCACATAAATTGTTCCTTACCTCGCTGATTTTCCAACATCATTTTCAGTCTCAATATAATCAAAGACTCGAGATTGTTTCCTTATATGAGGTATACGTTCATATAAATGAAAAAAAAAGTTATTTTCCACACAATGCATGGACATTTTTCTCTGTACAGTGCATTCCGCTTAATCGGGTTGCCTATTTGCGGGGACTTTTTACCCGATTAACCGACTTACCCGATAAGCCGAAATGCACGTCGCCATCTTGGATTTGGTCCGTAATGGTAGTCAGACTTGGGTCGATTTTGGATGAAAATATTTGCGTTATTATTGTTAATAAACGGTGTTTTTGTTTGTGCTTTTACTGATGTCAAATTGTCAGATTACTATTACTAATTGTATAAAAATGTGTGTATTAAAATAACAAAACCTTAATGATTTTCTTATTCGCGGCACAGTACCATCGTAGCACCTCAAATCGGGGGGTCATACATCCCTGTTTCATCCGTGTGTTCCTAATTTGACATACGATCTAAGGACTCGCCGACAATTACATCTAAAATCATTTATGTTTATCATAGAGACATTCTTATGTTCGCTTTGAAGTTTAAAATATTCCATATTATTTCCAAAGCACAGAGATCGGAGAAACCGAGTTTATTTAGGTCGTTTCCTGTGGTATAAATTTATACGAACTTGACACTGGCAGTCACTGATAAAACAACACGAAATCCAATGTAATGTTTTTATTAACCAGTTCTAATCCTAACCTGAATAGGAATTATGAGCTAACGTCGGGCGTCTGTCCTTTTACTGCTCGCTACTGATTTTTAACTCACCTGTGTATCGGTGTCGTCACATTTCCCCGTGGCGAACCCCTCACTTTGGATTCGCCACATACAGTAAGCGGTGATATCAATCGATCTGTAGCAATATCAGACCCAGGTAAAAACCTATTGTTTTGGTTTTTGCTTCGAAGATTTTACATCCCAGACGTAAAAGTTTAATTGTCTAGTCCATTAATTATGCTTTTAAAACCCCATTACGTTTTGCCTGCTGCTGACTCTAAAAATAACATTTAATTTTACCCACAATTCTTAGTCGACTTCCTGTTGGGGAAAAACCACACGAGGCAGAATCAACAACAACACAGTTCTGAACATGACAAAACCCCGACATAACATTACCGTTTAAGGTAATATTTAACTGTTTTTTGACATTTGAACCATCAAAATTACACTATTTGTTGATAAATGTCTAAAACTTAAAGAAATACGCGATGACTTTCGTGAAAATCGGAGCATTTCTATTTTTTGTCCCGATTGTTCTATTCGAATAACCGAAAAATACGACTTTTCCAACCCAATTAAACGAATTTTTTTAACATGATTTAAGAGAAAATGGTTTTGGTTTTTGAAATTTTACCCAATTAAACGAAATACCCGATTAAGCGTTATACCCGATTAAGTGGAATGCACTGTATTTGGATTTGTGAAGCCCACCCCTTTTGTTTTGTGTGTTCATCAGGTCAAATACAGTTATTCAAAACTTTCAAAATGTTTAATTCATAATAGATAGAAATCTAAGTGAATTTAGAATTTGTAGAACAAAGAAAATATGCAAATTAGAAATGGTTTGTCAGATTGTTTGTCCTCCAGACAGAAATCCTGGTCAGGGCATCCCCTTTATGTCATGAATATTCTGGAATATATGCATATGATTATGAAGTTGACATTATGTCATAGTTTGGTGTACTATTCTGACACTTGTCTTGCAGAATTACTGAATCATGTTCAATCTGTAAGCAAAACTTTGTCCAGGTTTTCTCCCAAGTTGGAACTTGTTACATGGCTAGTATTATAGATCATCTGGGTTGCGAGTTTGAAACCCACATGGGGCAGGCACAGTTGCATGTGGTACTGACCATAGGCCTGGTGGTTTTTCTCTGGGTACTCAGGCTTTCCTCCACCTCCAAAACCCAGGCACAGTCCTTAAATGACCCTGGCTGTTGATAGGACGTTGAATAAAATAAATCAAAACCGAATCCATAGATCAGGGCTTTTTTCACTGCTTTGGGATGAGGTCTTTTTGCCTCATTTTGGGAAGAAAATTGGTGAATTGGGAAAGATCTTTTCAGTAGTAAACTGCAATATGACTCTGATACAAGTTGAAGATTCTTTTTATCACATAACAAATATATATTCAGGGTTTACACTAGGATGTACAAGTGTTTATAAGATATCTGAAATTTGTGATTCCTGGTATAAATGGGGTCCTTTTCACTTGAAATATAAACATATCAAATATGGAGTTAGGCCAGTGTTAGTAGGTATTACATTTCCATTTAAGGACAATTTAAGTGATTATGAATTAATTTAATTCATTAGAACACAGATTTTAATTAAACTAGATAAAGGGATCTCAAACCCAATTAAAAAAGTCCATAATGGATGTGAAGATGTCTAAGAAAAGACAGAATGCTTGATTAAGGATTGCAATCAACATTTGAATGTGTGCAATTTTTCATGGGTATTTTATAAGATTTAACTTAAACTGATATAACTGCAACCATCATCCATGTAAGTGATGATCAGAATTTAATTGTCTAATTTGAATTCACCATTGTTCAGTAATAATTGTAGTTAGTTTAGAACCTAAATTACTCCCTATTGACTTGTTACTATTCTGAGGTACAATGATTGACAGATGGTCACTACACAGACCACAGGTCAGATTCAGAACCAACTACAAAGTACTCCACTGTACCATGCAGTCATCCCCAGGGGTCCAGTAGCTAAGCCCTAGGGGTCCAGTAGCTAAGCCCTAGGGGTCCGGTAGCTAAGCTGTAGGGGTCCTCGTTGGTGAGCTACCTGGGAGTATATCATTATCTACCTGTACTCTGTCAATCCATGTCTGTAGCTCACCTGAGGTCAGATAACAAGACCTTACCTGTCAGAGTCTGTCACACCTTTGGGTGAATTGTTTGTATATATTAATTTGATATTTAATAACAGGATACAGCTGTTGTTTACCTGTGACCTCTCTCCTGTGATGATTATTTACCTCTGGGGTTCCAGCTCTCCAGAATCAGGTATATTACCTGTAATAACTTATCACAGGTATCTGTGATCTATATCTCCATACCTGTAGGAAGGTCAAAGCTCACATGCTTTCTAAATATAGGCATAATACACAGAACTCGGATGAAGTACACTTTGCCCCAGAATACTACTTTCAATCTCTGTCAAAAATATATTTTTCCCTTTTGAAATTTGTGCGGGCGATAAGGTGATGTTTACAGAATGAAAAAATAATACAAAAATAATTATCAAAGTTGCTCTCTTACCAAAAGTGACCAAATCAAGCGAAACCTTAAACCACTACTTATATGTTTATAATAAGCAATGTCTGACTATGAATCTATATCTTGAAATGATGTAGATAATAATTGTGCTTTTCCAAGTCAAGTAGTCTTACACAAGTCCCTAAACATAGATAAATCACAGAGTTAAAAGCATATTTTGTGGGTTTAGATTTAATATATTCATGAACAGACAGAGAACCAATCTACTATTAAATCAGTTGAGGTCTTGCTCATCTTAACTTGTAATAGACTGGCTGAAGTGCTGTTGTTTATTATGGAGTCCACTAACATGCTGCACATGTGTCTTAGCCAGGAGACACGCATCATGGCAGAATAACACATTAAAGACATATAGATATATAGGATCTTACATATATTCTCACAAAAATGGCGTCTGTTTTAATTTATATTACTATATAATTTGTGATAAAAACATGTATGAAAGTTTATTTTACCTTGAATATTATGCATGAAATGTGATTATCTTTAAAGTTGAAAATCGGTAGCTGATTATTATTGGTAGTTGGTTATATTCTGTTTTGTTTATGGTTTATTCTCTTTTAATTTTAAACAGATTTATTGATTGGAACATTTAAACAATAAATATAAGGTGTTTTAAATTTATTTATTCGACATAAAACAATTTTCCTGAAATCTGGGCATGAAGTTTTCTCCTGAATATCGTGGATCTTTTGTCTTTAATGGTTAGTGTATAAATACTCTGAACTTGTTTTATTTATGCTACGAAAAGTCAAAGGGATGGCTTCAATGCAAACTCTGGTGCATACACTTATTTACTTGTTAACGATAATTCACATTTGGCAGTTTTGAGCAATGAAGTGAATTGTAGCATATATGCTGTTTCTATGGCAACTCATTGCCGTCAATCATTCAACAAGTTAGATTCTGACAAATTTGACCTTGAGAGTGTTGAAGTGGCTAGCTTATTGCTATATATTATATATTTGAAGGATAAGGATTTTGGCAGATGTTATAAAACGTGTTTGACCTATGCACATTTCCTATTCATCACTGACAGATTTGAAGGTTGACTCTTTAATTGTTTAATGATAATTTATTGGACTGAATTCATATTTTGCAATTTTGAGCAATGAAGTGAATTGGAGCATTTATGCTGTTTCTATGGCAACTAATTGTTGTCAATCAACAAGTTAAAATCAGACATATATTTTGACCTTGAGAGTGTTGAAATTGGTGTCTGTATTTAATTTACGGCATTGCATGTTTTGAAGGATGGGCATTTTGTAGATGTTAAAATAAATATATAGTAGGCAGTGGCATAGCTGTATGTCAAAACATCCACATTTTTCCGAAAAAAAAATGAATAAAGAAAAAAATTGAGAGAGAAAGAGAAAGTCTATGAATCCATGTAATGTTCACTTAGCAATGCCACTTGTAAGTGTTAAGCTATTGGAATTTGAAGGTTTATGTAACTTGTTAAATTCTGACAATGACCTTGAAAATGTTGAAATTGGTGTTAATATTTGCTACCACATAAGTTTTGAAGGGCGAGGGACTTTGGCAGCTGTTGCATTCTGTAGGTTTTAGTTTCTTTTGGAATTTGAAGGTTACATAACGTGAAGGTCATAAACTGTCATGTGTGACATCAACCAAATCTGTTGTAGTCCTGAAGTGGAGAATCGATGTTGACATTTACAATTTGTGGTGTCTCATTTTGAAGGTCATACATATCAGACAGGTTAGAGCCGTTCACCTTTGATCCTGTCTGTAGTTGAGATGTTGTGGTTGTTTCTGCTGCTGAGGCTGAAAGAAGTGTGCATATGGTTAACACCATGATAGTTTCAAAATCCTCTGGTGACATTTTGACACAATTTAAAAAAAATGGAAACTATATTGCATAACATTTAGTGGAATTTGGTATTTAAATTCAAATGTGTCAATTTTCTATACTGCATTCAAGGTATATATATATATATATGATTTAACTTTAAACATATGTTTTTAGATATTCAAGTTAAATAATCCAGTGTACATAATTGAAGATAACAGGATTTCAAACATCAAATTTTTGTGAGATAGAGCATTAAAAAAAAAGATTCAAAATAAATGTTCAAAAATATAATGAAATAAACATAATTTCCTAGTGGTTGGTAAAGTCAGGTTTCACTGTATATATCATTTCTGATGAGATTAAAACCACATTTAGAGGTACAGGGATCACAAAATATTCCAGGGGCTGCTCTGATGCAGATTTTTCTGTAATCTTTTGGGATTAATAGGGAGGAAATATATTCCTACCGTAAGCACAGTTCTCAATCTAAAAATCTTAATTTGCGGAACTTTTCCAGTTAACATATATATAAGATCCAATACAAATTTTACAGATAACTTTGTTTATTGTAGATTTTTTTAATATGTTCATTTCTGTGTTAGTATTTCTATCTAATCATCCAGCGTAATAAAACTGTTTATGAGAATGTCAGAAATTTAGTAGCTACATTAGAAATGTAATGTTGATAATATAATTATAAAAACAAATCTTGATACAGAATGAAAAAAGGCCTCCGAGATCTTATGTAATTAAGTACTTGCATTCTTGTGTGTTATTTGTAGTGTAACTTTGGTACAATTTCTAACTTCATAATTATACAATTACCTCTGGTTGATTAGGAAAACTTTGTCATTTAATAAGTTGGATATAATAAGAAATTCTTTCTCCCTACTTCAAAGTTTTCTCACACTCTCTCAATCCTCCTAACCAGCCCTCTACCATCCCCCACATGATCACGCTCTCTTGATCTAACTAAATAAGGTTTGACCCTCCCTCTCTAGAAAATCTTGAGAGGCTAACCACTTCTTCTACGCATTCTTCAAAAGAATCAAATCAACATCATTGTTCATAATGTTACTACCTTCAAAACTTGAGGCCTTTAGTCAGCATTTATACCTCTGTGAGGAAGTGTTTTGGTTCTGACCTCTAGATCTAGGCCGTGACAAACCACTTGCTACAGTACTGCTTCACATTCATTCTCAGCTTCAAAGATCTGGGTATTGACTGTTTCCCTAATGTCAGTATAATTTATCAGGTAGGGTATTGCACTACCCAATCCCGGTGTGGTATTTCAGTGTGACAACACTATAAAAACATGCGTCAGTGGTCTTTCATTCTTATTGTCCCTTATCATATAATGTCAGTATGATTTAACAGGAAGGGTTTAAGGCTTCCCTAACCAGGTGTGGCATTTCAATGTGATAACACTATAAAAACATGCTTCAGAGGTCATTCCCAAACATTATCATTAAATTACATTAATCTGTATACGTACATGTTTTTGTTTTGGAAATTTTTTATTTTCTTCCATACATATGCATACATGTAGCAATACATAATATTGGTGTATATTTAATTGCAACAATTACACTTTTTCATACGCTTAATAAAAATTCGCTTATCAATACATGAAGTATACCTCAGATGCAGTTTCGTCACAATACATTAAATCATGCAATCGGTATACGTACATGTTAATACAATGTAAAACAATGAAAAACCAAGCCTTGCATGCCCACTTTGATCATTAAAAAAAACAAAAAATTTTTTGAGGAAAAGGTTGTCTGTGTTGTTACTCTGGAAAATGTTTTCATTTTCAAACAATCTACAAACAGTAATTACCAGTGATGTAAACAGCCTTTTATGGACTTTAATTAATTAAACTAACTAATCCTTTTTCCAAGAAATAGATTGGAGTTCACATGGAGGTGGGCTTATTAGACCGAACATGAAATAAACATGAATCCAGGGTAAAGAACATTTTCGTGATATTATGATTAGGAAAAAAGTTTTTTTTAACTAATGGGAAAAATGTTTGATATTAACTTAATTTGAATATTTACATGAATTCAACACTGTGAAAGTTTGTGTTTAGTGACTGGGATGTTACCAGGGTAAGGGAGTGGGGCTCACTGACACCTGACAAGATCAACATTAAATTGAGGAAATGGGCAGATTACATATCTGTAGGTGTACTAGTAATGTTGGTCAGGGAGAGGGGGGGAGAAGCGGGGGTGGGGGGATTGTTTACAAGTTTGGCCTATGGCTATGGGCAGAACCATGGAAAAGAAGAAGGGTACAGATTTGGTCTTGTGGGGGGTGGAGTGGGAGGGGGGGGGGGGGGGGGGGGGGGGGGGGGAGTAATGAAGGTGAGGGCAAGGCAAGCTTCATACAGTAGAAGTAAATTAGTGAGGGGAAGATTCATAAGGCAGATAAAGCAGAGGGGTAGTAGCTACCTCACTGAACAATTTGTGGGAAGCAGGTCAAAGTTTTATCTAGTGTTATTGAAGCTAAGTAACTTGACCACCACATGGCATCCTGGGGAATTCGGGCAAAGTGTTTTGAGATGGAGCCTCTTTGTAGTAGCTGGTGGCTACCTCACTGAGTAATATGTGGGAGACCCATTACATGACATTCAGAGCTATTTGAACAAGTGTCTAGAGATGGAGTTTCTTTGTAGTAGCTTGTGGCTACCTCAATGAAAACAGTAGGGCAGAAAGGAAAATGGGATATGCAGTTCTGGGTAAATGCAGGTAGATACAAGACAGGATGATTCAGTTGATTGGGTATTCAGGGTTGTCAAGAGGGTGAGTTGAAGTTTGGAGGTAGGTATGGGAAAAAATATCGCTCATGGGGAGAAGAAAATGTGTTATAATCATTCCGCACAGGAAGGTGAATGTATGTGACCAATGGGTGAATAAAGTTTATCAGCCGATCCTTAACAATTGACATTCGGCATGTTTTGTGTATATGTAAGGTTGATTAGGCTGGGTTAGTTGTGGAGGAGACCTAATAGGAGCCGTGGGGGAGGTGGTGGGTATCATTATAAAGGAGGCTGAGGAATGCTGTAGAGTTTATCACTACTCAGAGTGAGCTTATCAATAGGGAGTTGTTAGTAGTCATGCCAGGTCTCTCAGTGGATCAGCCTGGGAAATCATTCTGGGCAGGAGATCTATGTATTGTAAAGATTCTTATTTTCAGAAAGTTCAATTTACCAGTATTTTCAATCAAATATATATATAAGAGGCAATTATGGTATGTAATATGATTTTAACATTAATATCTCGCCTATCCCTGCAGATGTTTCATAAACTAATATTGTATTTTTTTTAATGGCAAGTTGAAATGTAAAAGATGTAAATATACCAGGGGTATGTTTGATTTGAGGTACATGAACAATTTATTGGCTAAATACCATCAATCAAAATATGGATTAAAAATAATAAAAATCAGATTTAGAGTTATTTACACAATAATAGTCTATAGATACAGCTATATAGGTATCAGTATTTGCTCCATACATAGTAATGTGAAAGTGGGAATGAAAATATCTAAATTTGAGATCCATGTAAAATAATTTATTTTACATAATATCAATTAATAATTTAATTTTGCTTGTAACAAGCATTTTCATTGGCTCAAAAAATTATGTTATCATCTCGTAACATAAAAAAAATAAAAGGAACTACTTTCAGTTATACCGGAAGTAGCGGAGTAATCGTTGTTCACAGGATTTTGTATTTATCGATGTGTTTTTAAATATCTGGAGCAAAATAAACATGTTAAACTTAATGAAAATGTTTCTTATCGTTGTTAATTAAATTATAAGGGTTAACTGTAATATTTTTTTTACGTTATTGAGCAATAACACAAAAAACTGGGGTATACTCTTTTCATAAACCGCTTCGCGGTTTATTCAGAGTACACCCCAGTTTTTTGTGTTATTGCTCAATAACATAAAAAAAAAAATTACAGTTAACCCTTAAATATGCATAAAACTGAAAATTGAAATGTGAGTTATTCACAATAATAATAGTCTACATTAAGGTACAGCTACTATAGAAATATGAAAGTGGAGGGTGCTGTGGTGGCCGAGTGGTGTCCTTCAACCTGTGGGTCATGAGTTCGAAATCCAAGTGGGGCAGTTGGCAAGGAACTGACCGTTGTTCGTTGGGTTATTCTCTGGGTACTCAGGCTTTCTTCCACCACCAAGACCTGGCACGTCCTTAAATGATCCTGGCTGTTAATAGGAGGTTAAACAAACCAAACCAAACCAAGTATAATACACCCTTTGTGACATTACTGTGTAGATGCTCTATCGTAGAGGAAGGCAGATTAACAGAAAACACTGATAAAAGCTGACCTACTTGTTAGGTAATCAGCTTGGAGGAAATCATTCCTCCTGCCATTTTCTGGTTCTGGAGCACCAACATCTGTTATAATTAGACATTAATGAAAGATTTGCATCCTGTCAAGACATAAAGGTTTCCAAACTATCTGGGTATTTTACAAATCTGCCAGTTTCGTAGTATGAATGGAATTCCTGAAAATAACTTTTACTTTTCATGTTTCTTCAGCCGATATGGACAGCTTCAATGTTTGTTTATTAGTTTTTACATTCTTAACCAACAATTAACACCCTAAGGGATTCTGTTTTTTCCCTGTTTGGTCTGAGTTGGATTTTCTTGAAATAGTCACGAAAATCACTGGCTGTAGGTCTTGTACTTCTGTGGTTAACATTGTTCTGTGAGGTAGCCACCAGCTACTACAAGGAAACTATGCCACTAAATAAACATTGCTGTTCAAAGGCAATAATATAAACAAAATTAATCTTCTGCACCAGTGTATCATTTTCCCTGGCCTTTTGGGAAATTGCACCTGGCGGAAATTGGTAATTTTTGTGTGAAGCTAAAAGTGTAAAATTTCAGGAAATGGGTAACCTAGATTACTGTATTTCATGTCCTCACTTAAAAAGTAACAATTTAAGAAATAAATCTTGTATTTAGATAACTTAAATGGGGAAAATAAACGACATGCACACAATTGGAAATGAGACCTACAACATCGGACCTAAATATTAAGACAAGAAAAACACTGTTAACTTTAATGGAGTTTGAGTGGTTGTTCACTTACATACTGGGTAAGGATAACTTCAATTGGTTTTAAACTATTCCATGTAAATGAATATTTGTAAAATGCCATTATAAAGGATATACTACACAGCATAGCTGACCTTACAAATGGTTAACAAGCCCTACCAAAGTCCATTATATTTCTCTCTCAAAGATTTCTAAAGTAAATAACTGAACCCAGCGTATTATTTGCAGTATCGTCAGTTTTATGTAATCGTGTCGAAAGATTATTTCTTCTTTCTTCAACAGACTGAAATCGACAGAAAATTGAATTAGGTTTTCGAGACTGTGGACCCAGCGTAATTAACTAGTAGACTAGGGTATTACTTCATAACCAAGCAAGATTATAGCATTTTGATGTTTTTACTGAAAATTGGAAAACTGATCTGACATCTTGGATGATTCTAGTCAATTAGGTACCGAGCTTAAATAAATTTGGCAGCACTCTGGTAATTATTAATAACTCTATAATATAATGGTTTTGCTGAAGTTTTTGTAGAAATATTATAATGTTATTATATTAACATTGTATAGACTTCTTGTTCCTGTTGCCCAGTCCCTATTGAATATCTTTCACATTTTTCGCCCGTTATCTATAAATTTACCCGTATAATATTTTTGTGTATGTCATTGGCATTATACCCTGGAGTGGCTATCATTGGTTGCGCCAGTCAGAAATAACTATGCTGTCATTATATGGAAAATGACATTGAAATCATGAATTGAAAATTTTGTGACAAAATGACTGCCTCCATTTGATTTTGTTTTCCACGTTTTGACTTCAAAACCTGTTAAAATGAATATTTTCTGGGTTATGTCGTAAAAAGGATTGTAATTTGTTCTCATTTCATGTGAGATTTGATGAAATGCATATTGAAGTGTTAATTTATGATCAATTGTTAATTTTAAAGTGCACAAAAATAAGAACATATAATTGTAATGCTTGTTTCATAAATTCTCATTTGAAGTAAAAATGCATTTAAGATGAGAAATAAGAACTTAAAAGACTTGTTTCATAAAATCTCAATTTATGTAAAAACTCATTTAAATTCCTATATATTCTACAAATGACATGCATACTGACATGCAGAATGTTTGTGGTAGCGATGATATTTGACTTGGACAGTCTGTCGTTATCAGATTTAGAAGGTAGAGACAGGGGTACTTAGTTTAATCTTAAAGCTATGTAAAATCTACGTGATTGGTATTATGATTTCCTGTAGATATAGCACCAGGTTAACTCTGTAGTATGTAACAGTAGCCTAGGTGTACTCTTACGAGATAACAAGATACCAGAGACAATCTAAAAAGATTAAAGAAACTTGTAGTTTACCTGGTGTGAAGATAAAGGTACATATAGCATTATTTCATCATCTTTGACATAATTATGAGATTATAACCTCTTTCATTATATACCAGAGACAATCTAAAAAGATTAAAGAAACTTGTAGTTTACCTGGTGATAAAGGTACATACAGCATTATTTCATCATCTTTGACATAATTATGAGATTATACCCTCTTAGATTACATAAGTAGCTTACTGAGCTGATCTGAATGTATTTAATTATGTAAAAAACACAGAGATACTTCTCTTTGATGGTATCAATAAGTCGTAAGTCTGTTATGATATATATAAGTGAATGTGCTAGTTATATATATCAGTAAGTCGTAAGTCTCTCTATGATATATATAAGTGAATGTACTAGTTTTGTTATATATATCAGTAAGTCGTAAGTCTCTCTATGATATATATAAGTTAATGTGCTAATTTTGTTATATATATCAGTAAGTCGTAAGTCTGGTATGATATATATAAGTGAATGTGCTAATTTTGTTATATGTATCAGTAAGTCGTAAGTCTCTATGATATATATAAGTGAATGTACTAATTTTGTTATATATATCAGTAAGTCGTAAGTCTGTTATGATATATATAAGTGAATGTGCTAATTTTGTTATATATATCAGTAAGTCGTAAGTCTCTATGATATATATAAGTGAATGTGCTAGTTATATATATCAGTAAGTCGTAAGTCTCTCTATGATATATATAAGTGAATGTACTAGTTTTGTTATATATATCAGTAAGTCGTAAGTCTCTCTATGATATATATAAGTTAATGTGCTAATTTTGTTATATATATCAGTAAGTCGTAAGTCTGGTATGATATATATAAGTGAATGTGCTAATTTTGTTATATGTATCAGTAAGTCGTAAGTCTCTATGATATATATAAGTGAATGTGCTAATTTTGTTATATA
The DNA here is from genome assembly GCF_902652985.1 of Pecten maximus. NCBI lineage: Eukaryota > Metazoa > Mollusca > Bivalvia > Pectinida > Pectinidae > Pecten > Pecten maximus. The sequence continues at coordinate 30,465,418 of NC_047031.1, read as the reverse complement.
TATCAGTAAGTCGTAAGTCTCTCTATGATATATATAAGTGAATGTGCTAATTTTGTTATATATATCAGTAAGTCGTAAGTCTCTATGATATATATAAGTGAATGTGCTAGTTATATATATCTGTAAGTCGTAAGTCTGGTATGATATATATAAGTGAATGTGCTAATTTTGTTATATATATCAGTAAGTCGTAAGTCTCTATGATATATATATAAGTGAATGTACTAGTTATATATATCAGTAAGTCGTAAGTCTCTATGATATATATAAATGAATGTACTAATTTTGTTATATATATCAGTAAGTCGTAAGTCTGTTATGATATATATAAGTGAATGTGCTAATTTTGTTATATATATCAGTAAGTCGTAAGTCTCTATGATATACATAAGTGAATGTGCTAGTTATATATATCGGTAAGTCGTAAGTCTCTATGATATATATAAGTGAATGTACTAATTTTGTTATATATATCAGTAAGTCGTAAGTCTCTATGATATATATAAGTGAATGTGCTAATTTTGTTATATGTATCGGTAAGAAGTGGAACAAGAAAAGTATATATTGTATCTCGGGGAGCGATCATTATATTTACCCATAGATACCTAACATATTAATTACTGGGATAGCAATACTATCATCATTGTCTCAATATATATTGTATTTATCTGACAATAGGCCAAAAAGGTGACAATATACGCCCATAATTGATAATTAGGCAATACTTGATAATAAGTTGATGTTTAGTAATAAGCCAATTCTTGGTTATTAGCAAATACTTGACAATTAGCCAATGTTTGACAATAAGTCAATATTTGACAATTAGCCAGGCATACTTGGTAATAAGTCAATAATTGACAATTATGCAATACTTGATAATAAGCCAATACTTAATAATAAGCTGATATTTGGTAATAATCCAATACTTGCTTATAAGCAAATACATGTACTTGACAATTAGTCAATACTTGAGAATTAGCCAATACTTGATAAGAAGCCAATATTTGGTAATAAGTCAATACTTAGTAATAAGTCAATACTTAGTAATAAGCCAATGCTTAATAATTGATAGAATTTCCCTTTTTAAACATCAGAAGGTACACATGTACAACTGCAGATTTCTAGGAGTTACTAGAAAAATTATTTTGCCTGATTTTGATGGACTTGTGTTTATGATCTGGTCAGATTTCATAGGATATTACTGCAATCATATGCCTAAGCTATCACCATATTCATCCCCAAAGTATCATTAATTTCAAATAGTAATCTAAATGTGGTTGACAAGATACTTTATTTTACATTGAATATACACAATAGAATAGGATGAGCTTGGAGAGCGAAATGTATTTTGACAACTTCACAAATAATCCCCCTCCCCAAACTTTTAAAATAAACTTCAATTTTACACTAGAGTAGGTCCAGGCATATTTTAGAACAAATTCAGTAAGATTAAAGGGGTTAAAATATAATCTTTTCCCAAACTTAAATAAAATATTGACTGTCAAGTTGTAATGCACTAGTATATTAGATATTGGCCATCAGACTGATTGGCCATCTGACTGTCGGACTGACCTGCACTAGTATATAAGATATATTGGCTGTCAGACTGTACTACACTAGTATATAAGATATTGGCCATCAGACTGTCGGACTGACCTGCACTAGTATATAAGATATATTGGCCGTCTGACTGTCAGACTGACCTGCACTAGTATATAAGATATATTGGCCGTCTGACTGTACTACACTAGTATATGAGATATTGGCCATCAGACTGTCGGACTGACCTGCACTAGTATATAAGATATATTGGCTGTCAGACTGTCGGACTGACCTGCACTAGTATATAAGATATATTGGCCGTCTGACTGTACTACACTAGTATATAAGATATTGGCCATCAGACTGTCGGACTGACCTGCACTAGTATATAAGATATATTGGCTGTCAGACTGTACTACACTAGTACAGAAGGCCATATGTAGGAGGTAAAACACACATAGCTCACCGCACTGTACAGGACGACACCGATACCACACCACACTGTACAGGACGGCCATTGTAGATATAGACGTGTTTATCATTAGCATCTAACAAGCTATACAGATTTACCTGTCAGCAGCTTTGACAGGTAGATACTGTACAGGTATATTTACCTACCTGGCCAGGTGTTCCCCTGTACTATACTGTAGGAAAGTGAGTGACACTTCGCCTCGTCACTGACCCATATTCAAATCTCAACTCAAATTGTAAAAATTCTTTCACCAGGTGTGAGAAGTGTTTTAACATGAACTATGCTATTTGTTTCTGTCAGTAGTGGTTGTCGTGGTAACAAATCGTTTAACAGTATCTCCGATTTACTAGAATGGATAATTTATGGTGTTGTTAAACAGTGTATGAGTAATGTCTATTCCACAGATCCGGATGATTAATGAAGTGTTTTCTCACATCAGGAAAATGATGTTAGGATGATTATCATATTAAAAATAAATACTTATGTATTAAAAATTCATAGAAATATTTAGATAAGCCCCTTATAGTCATGAGACAAGACATATCTAGACTACATAATTAAATAGGCACATCGTTAAAACAATTATAACAGTATATAACGTTATAGAGATATATACATCATGATGGGGCCGCAGTGGCCGAGTGGTTAAGGTGTCCCGACTCTTTATCACTAGCCCTCCACCTCTGGGTTGCGAGTTCAAAACCTACGTGGGGCAGTTGCCAGGTACTGACCATAGGCCGGTGGTTTTTCTCCGGGTACTCCGGCTTTCCTTCACCTCCAAAACCTGGCACGTCCTTAAATGACCCTGGCTGTTAATAGGACGTTACCCGGTAAACATAAACAAACCAAACCAATACATTATGATAATGCATGGATGTGAGAAAAATTGTTGATGTAAGAAAGATGGACAAGAAAGATGGACGGCTACTAGTGGACAAGAGAGTTCTATTGAATTATATATTCATTAAATAGAGAATTTCAAATTCGTTAAATATAAAATCACCAAATTCTATTAATTAAAAATAAAATGCAGATTTCTTTTAAATACAGATATGTTTAACTGAAATTTCATTTGAAAATAAAAGTTTTCAGAAAGTGGAAAATTTCACCAATCTTTGTGTAATCAAAGAATAATTCAATTCCAAATTTCTCATTGTCAGCTGTACAATAGATTTTGTAAAAATAATATTGATTTTAGTGAATGAAACAAAATCCATTGTATTTAATGACTATTTGTGTTAATTACAGACCAGTGTAATGGAAAGCATTTAATTCAGATTTGACATTTTCAACTCTGGTACTAAAAACAGATTTGTCACAATAAATGTATAATTAATTTGATTACGGCTTCTTAGAAATTTAAATACAATTTGCAAGAATTAAGCTGACAAATTTGTCCTGTATGCCTGAGCATGACATGGAGAATGAAAACCCTGTGATCAGACGCGACTGGAGGATTCTGGGACAAGACAAGGACACAGCTTGAGGATTCCTAAATCTGTGACAAGAGAATCACATATTCATGAGCTATGGGACAGCATAATTTAATATTTTGAAATTATCATGTATTCCGATAGATTAAATGTATAAATAAACATTAATTTAATGATTTCGTTGTGGAACATTGATCCAAAATCTGTACAAATTGTTATGTTCTATGATACTCAGGGTGGACTTGGTTATAAATAAATTTGAGTGATTGTTAAATTATCATTTGAGACAAAGGCCAATTATTTTGACAAGGTTTTTACGTATGTATGGTTTCTAGAAGGAAAGTTTGTTGCTTAATTCAATTTCTAGAAGGAAATGTTTGTTGCCTAATTCAAGGGTGATATTTCCCCCCAAATGTTTTTAAATACATTTTATGTTGGAATAGTATTGCACCTCTTTTGAAAGTGATTAGTTTACATCCATAAAGCTGGCAATATTTTTACTAAAATTTCATTGACTTGAAGATATTCAAATATTTATAATGAACTTGATAATTTACTGTAAACTTGGTTTAACAGGATATTTCAATATCTTAATGTTTACATAAACTTATTCTTAGCTGTAATTTTTATGTGTGTATGAAGGTTTTCTGTAGTAACACTGAATATTGTATTTTTGAATTTTTCGGCATAGCCGTATAATATTCTTTTGGTCCCGGATATGACGCGCCAGGTGGCGTTACTGGTCAAGATGAAGTTTGTGATTGGTCAATGTAGTGGTAAATGCAAAATGCAGAACTGCAGTTAAAAATGAAACAAAGTTAAGAATGCAAGCTGAATAAGTGGACGTATCTTTTCAAATGACACATTATTAAAATTATATTTCTGATTCAAATGCAGACTTATCGCCAAAAATGATTCAAACTGATATAATGGTGTTATCCGTGCTGAAACGCATTAGTTGATTTATTTCACCACTGATCATGAGCAGCTTTACATTACAATCACCAGCACCAAAACTATGCTGTTTATCTTTTTTAAAGATATTTCTTGTTGGAATTATCTCCACCCCCTCTATATATGTCTATGTTATATTTTGGCAAAACCAATTATTTCAGTATTCAAGAATTGCACACTCTCACCCATGAATAAATAATACATTGGCCAACATATTCATGACCAACCATTAATTTGAATGAGGAACCCAAAGTTAATTTCAGTCCGTTGTGCGTTTAAAGAAGCTAATTAATAAAAAAAAGCAAAAAAACCCAACCTACCCCTCCCTCGTCTCTGTTCCAACAAACAAAAACATATAAAAATTCAGAAAATAAATCACAATTATAGAATTTATTGGTTTGTTATGCTAACAAGACTTAAGGCTCTGGTGTCCAGGAGTTGGGGTCTCGCGAACTTTAATTTAGTCTTTGTCCATCATTTATAGCAAATGTCATCGGAGAATCTTTTTTTTGTCCAAATCCAATCAATGGCATTAGTGTTTGAATCCAAATTGAATTTTTGAATGTGCCTGTTTTTGTCATGTTGAAATAGCTGAATAGAAATTTGTATGATTTGATAAGGAAGAGGGGGTAGGACATCGAGAAGGGAACGAAACAGGGCAGATTCATGACTGGTATTGAAGGGAGTAATTATTACAGAAATTACAAAATTAGTGAGGTCACTTGAGAAAGATGAAATATTCAGGAGAATTAGTTTTTAATTAAAAACATTGGAATAGGCTGATATATATCACGATTCCTTCATTATGTAATCTGATAATTACCCAATTTATTGTTCTTTTAGGAATTTTAGACCATATGTTTTTTTCACTTAAATATTTTTTAATTCTTTAGAGTTGAAATATGTTTTGAACAAGTGTTATATTAGTGGAATTACAGCTGATTTGATTGAAACACAACAGAGTAAAGGATACAACATGTACAGCGGCCCTACTGGGACTCAAACTAGCAACTGTTTGGTCATTGTAGATCTGCGTCCTCTATTCCACTAGACCATTAAATAAATATTGTGACTCTCAAACTAGCAGCCATTTGATCACATAACCCTTCATCCTACCACTAGACCATTGTGACTCTCAGACTAGCGACCATTGATCACACAGCCCTTCATCCTACCACTAGACCATTGCGACTCTCAAACTAGCGACCATTGGTCACATAGCCCTTCATCCTACCACTAGACCATTGCGACTCTCAAACTAGCGACCATTGGTCATTGTAGCTCTGCGTCCTGTATACCACTAGACCATCACGACTCAATATTAAAAAAAATAATTGAGTCACAAATTAACCCACCCTGATTTACCCTTTGATTTGGGAGTTAATGTTTGAAAGCCTCATGATCAGAGGTAATTTTCCTGACATCTAAATGAGTAATGCATGTAGAAAGAGTCAAGGACATAAAAAATTTAAAAACAAAAAAAACCAAAAAAACCAACAGATGCAGGTATGTTAATATGTTGAAAATCCAGATACAAAGTTTGGTGAAATTAGTTTCTTAATTGTTGGCATGACATTCTGTAAGTGTATTTGATTTGTTGTATGTGTAAATCAGGATGTTAAGTTTACCTCCCTCAGCATTTTGGGTGGGGCCATTACATTTTCCTCCCTTCTTTAAGCCAGATAAACCACGCCAGCTAAAGAGGGAACATGTATTTTCCCTCCCTTTTAACCAGTTTATGCAGATTTTTCTCCTTTTCATTTCAAGCGACATTCCAAAAAAATCATAGCTGAACTCCCAGAAGTTTCCATCATATATCTTTGCTGGTCCATTGAACTGGCAATGTTGGTGTCTACTTGCTATGTTGAGTAAATATATCTGTCTGAGGTCTGTGGGTAGACATGCTGGAGCTTACAGATATCTCTCTCCATACACACGATAAACTTGTACATCCACTTTAATGATCCGGAGAGGAGAATGCACTTTACACGATTGTCACAACTGAAGGGAGATGGTCTTTATGCTTGTTTATCATACACCCTAATGTTTTGTCTATCTCGTATGAGGTCGGAGATTCACTCATTCCCAGGGGGATTCTGGAATTCTCTCTTCAATGAATACATTTCAGTAATGGTTATAATGATGTTAAATAATTTGGGGTTTTATATACTGCTATATATCACAGCAACATAGCCGTCTCAAAGCGGTTCACAAATTATCTGTGGTTATTGGGCCTTCAGCAACCAGCCGATGTCGACTCCCTGATCATTGGGAGCATACGTCGGAGCTGCCATTTCAGCACTAACACTTTGGTTTGGTTTGGTTTGTTTTTGTTTAACGTCCTATTAACAGCCAGGGTCATTTAAGGACGTGCCAGGTTTTGGAGGTGGAGGAAAACCGGAGTACCCGGAGAAAAACCACCAGCCTACGGTCAGTACCTGGCAACTGCCCCACATAGGTTTCGAACTCGCAACCCAGAGGTGGAGGGCTTGTGTTAAAGTGTCGGGACACCTTAACCACTCGGCCACCGCGGCCCCTTAGCACTAACACCTATAACACATTACATTACTTGTGCTGCCCTACCATACATACTCATTTACAAGTGAGTCAACTGGAACACAATTAATTCTCTTAATACTGTAAAATCATGTCTGAATTTGTTTTCAGAGGAAATACATTTAAATATTACTTTTTACAAAAGATCTGGTTAAAATCCATTGAAAGGAATTGATACAGTTAATTGTCTAAAGGAGGTTAGAAATTATATAAAACTGGTATTACACATTTGTGTATCATAAGTACTGTATTTGACCACAGGTGCTTGCATAGAAAATATCACTTTTGATTTTTTTTTTTTATATGACAGCGGTATGTGTAATGTGTAAGAGGGAAGGTTGGCAACTACGCCACGAGCGAAACGGCACCCCATCTCACTTCAATCGACTAAAAAACACATTTATTCAAACTGACACGGCGCACACTATATGCGACCGTCATCAGAAAACATTCATCTTTAACCTACCGTGCCACTCAATACGAATTGTTACATCCAAAACACAATAATCCGTGAAAACATCGCCGAATTCCTCGCTCAGAACGCCATTTCTCAAACGGCTCCCTGAGCCTGTCCAGATTCTTCATTTACATACGGGGTTCAAAGGTCATGCGATTATATAAGCGACCGTCACCAGGTGAACTTTTTGGGGTCATCTCGGCATATTTTATTTTACAGGTGCATGCACAGGACGTCGTTTGCGATATCACGGACTAATAAGATAGCATGTTTTAATGCCATGCAGTGATGAGATCGTCCTTTCCTTTTCTTCAACTGCATCATTTCGGTAGTTGTTGAACTTCGTTTTCAATCAAAAAGATTGCATATAACGGTGCTCAATAACTTGTTCAAGACAGGGCCGGGACATTATACGTATACCATGAACAAGCAATATCAGTTGCAATTTTTCGAAGTTAAAATTTTGATGGGGTAATAGCTGATAGTTGTTTGATATTTTGATTTATTATTGTACTTGCCATCTATTTAGGGCTATGCCAATCTTCAATTTTTAAAAAATGGACCCCTACATGACTAGTTAAAAATGTATATACCACACACAATACCGATAAGAATAAGAGGTTGTTCTGGGTATTCTGGCGTTAGCCCTAAAATACTATAAAAGTCTGGCGTTGACACAAAATAACCACTACTTCCCCCTCAAGTATTCCCTTTTCTTTCTCATTTTAATTCAGTTTCATAATTCTGTAAGTACTTCAGCCAGCTTGATTATTATTAGAGTAGCGTTTGCTGCTTACACACTCAATTAATCAGGTAATTCATCAATAAGTTAAATTTTATATATGCGAGCGATGTAAAGTGGAATAAATGGATAATGAGTATTACAAAGAATACATTTTACAATGCGTTAAACTCTTTGACATTGTCACTGGCGGATTTAAAGCCCCCTCCCCCCTAAAGTTGTCAAAGTAAGGGTATCTTAAAAAACGAATTCCCGTATCAATCAGCGAAATAAAAATATAAAATCATTAAAAAACATCTCTCATATACTTGTTTTTATAAAACACACCAGGTATGAATCTATCGTGAAATACACTAGAATGCAGGATTTTGCATTTACCTGCTATTTTTTTTCAGGGGGAGTACCCGCGGAAAGCCCCCCCCCCCTTTAATTTCGCACGCCCCCTATTTTAAAATCCTGTGTCCGCCCCTGATTGTAGACATTAAGGGGCAAACTGATATCGAGTGTATTAAAACCGAAATCAAGTAAGAAAGTAATACTGTTTCGAAAATTTGAATAAAAAGGGGTTTAAAACAAAATGACCGAAGGAACTCAATATTTCGATAATCATACAGTGATAGATGTACTCATAAAATTTTGATTGAACTCGAAGAACTTCTAGCAAACATTAAATCTAACATTGTGGGAAATGTAAATAAATTGATGATGCATCATAGATCACAACGTACAAATCGTTTGGCAGGTCTGAAGTATGATTTTCGTATTTGACGACGACACGATATTTGTAAAATGTGCAGAAATAAATGAACTGGTCTGAAGTAAGTAATGTTGGTACACATGTATACGTTCCAGTAACCTGATGACCGTCTTATTCGTGATTCACTTTTCTTTTTGTTCGTCCAGATTTCAGTAAACTGACAAAAGTTAATCAATAAATAAGCATTTTGTTCTACCTTTGTGACAATTATTTCATTATTTAGAAAACGATACGATAGTGACGTTCTGTGTGAATCAATTTATGCCCCCTCCCCCCTTTCCACTTATCGAAAATCTTATTCTCGAAAGATTGCAAAATTTGCTATAATCATTTAATCATTGCATTTTTCCGAAATTTTGTTCCGAAATTTTGGCCCCCAGACCCCTCGCCAAAAAAAATTCAGCTCCCGCCTATGGTGCACGCATTACCACATTACCACTAAATTACTGGACTCCCCCCCCCCCCCCCCCCCCCCCCCCCCCCTTTCCAATTCCTGGTTCCGCGCCTGCTGTATACTGTCATATACGGTGCATGGTAATCTAACGTTGATTATAAATCATCGTTCATCGACGAAACTCTTCAATTAGTCGTAAATTAGACGAAACTCTTCAGCGAGCCGAAACATTTTCCGGACAAAATGCATGCGGAGATGACCCCCAAAATTACACCTGACGACTGACGATCATATAATCGCATGACCTTTGAACCCCGTATGTAAATGAAGAATCTGGACAGGCTCAGGGAGCCGTTTGAGAAATGGCGTTCTGAGCGAGGAATTCGGCGATGTTTTCACGGATTATTGTGTTTTGGATGTAACAATTCGTATTGAGTGGCACGGTAGGTTAAAGATGAATGTTTTCTGATGACGGTCGCATATAGTGTGCGCCGTGTCAGTTTGAATAAATGTGTTTTTTAGTCGATTGAAGTGAGATGGGGTGCCGTTTCGCTCGTGGCGTAGTTGCCAACCTTCCCTCTTACACATTACACATACCGCTGTCATATAAAAAAAAAAAAAAAATCAAAAGTGATACTTTCTATGCAAGCACCTGTGTATTTGACCTGATAAGGACACATTCCCCTGTCAGATGAACCTCAATTTTTTTTTCAGGGGGGCTTAATTAAAACATAAAATGTACCTTACCTTACTGATCTGCCAACATTATCTTCAATCTTTTAACTAAAGATGAATTTTTGATGCACAAATTTATTAAGGTAAAAAAAAGTGATATTTTTTCCATTTTGATTTCACATGGAAACTTTTCCTGTATATATGGTTATATTCAGCACACCCCTTCAGTGTCATCACACCCCTTCAGTGTCATCACACCACTTCAGTGTCATCACACCCCTTCAGTGTCATCACACCCCTTCAGTGTCAACACACCCCTTCAGTGTCATCACACCCCTTCAGCAGTGTCTGAAAGTAACTCTGAATTCTCCATAGACAATAGGTCTACAGAAAACTGAAATTCCATAGCCCAAGTAATTTTTCCATAGACCCATTTTTTACAACATGCTTTTTAGTAGCAGAGTGATAGTCGTTAAACTTATTGTGAAATAAGTGCAATGTCGTTAATGAAATAAAAAAATGAGAATCAATTGTAATTGTTAATAAGATTTTTATTTGCGATTGTTAATCAGTTCTTTTTTAAATTTTATTTCTTTGACCGTTTCGTGCTCAAGCTCAACCGCAGCCGCTTCCTTTAACACTTTGGTGAATGTGTCACCCATATTATCAAAGCCTGGCTCAAAATCCCCCTCAACATCTGAATCAACATCCTCTGAATCGGACTCCATCTGATGATCTATTTCAGCTTCTGCTTGTCCATCTCCTTCTATCACAGCTTCACCCTCTATTTCCTTTGAAGTTGATGCTGCCTTTAGTGCAGACCTCTCAAATTCTGGTCTCCTCATCCCTCCAGATGGTGTTTTCATCTGTTTAATGCAAACTTGCAGTGTTGGTTAAAATAATATTAATTAGTTAATAATAAGCCTTCTGAAGTTATCTTGAGAGGCTGATATGAACTAGTATGCTATAATGCACTATGCATAATTAATGTTATTGTTTTAAAGGACTTTGAAACACTTTCAATTGAAGTGACTTTAAACTAAAAGGTATTAAACTAACCAAAAACCTGTTAATGGCATCTTCTGGGTCAAATTGTTCAACAGAAGAAGTGAGCGACTTTACGATCATTACGTCAGTCATTGCCTCAATGGTAAGTCTGCACCTTTTGTCTAACAGATAAATGATAGGATAAATAATACAATTACATGAATCACAGAGTATGTAGACATTTCTCAAATTCTGACAAGAAACTCCAAATCATGGTTTAATATTCATTCATCAGATAATAATCAAATTAAAGCATAAAATATCTACAAGAAATAATCAAGTTCAAAATCAAATCACAACAGTCTCTTCCAACAGAACAAGCCAGTGACATTGAAAAGTCCTTTCTCTGGTGTTGTCGTCATATGCCTTTCGTTTAGCATGTAACTGTGTCGCCGAGGAATAAGCAGAGGAATGTTTTCGCTTCGTATTTGGTTTAGCACCTTCATAATACTTTAACATGTGCGCCATGTTGTTTTGAATAACTGCGTCATGCAAACGCTTGCATCGTTCGGTGTCAAATCACTCAGACGCTTGAAGCAAATACACCCTGCTGACGCGCTTTTCTCGGAAGATTTACTTTTATTTTGAGCTCATTTATTACTGGATCATTAGTCAAAAGACAAGGAAAGATTTTGTTATCATGTGTCATGAGGAAAATTTAATATCAAGACTGAAAAATTGCATAGCCAATCGGTCCAACACAATGAATTTTTACATAGACCGATCAGATTTTCTGTGGCCTCGGGCCATCGGACCACCTTTACTTTCGAACACTGCTTCAGTGTAATCACACCCCTTCAGTGTCATCACACCCCTTCAGTGTCATCACACCCCTTCAGTGTCAACACACCCCTTCAGTGTCATCACACCCCTTCAGTGTCATCACACCCCTTCAGTGTTTTTGTAAGAACATAGTGCGCTAATAATGTAGAATACGGTAGTTGAATTTGACCATTACAATTTCACATGCGTTAGTTACATCTGTAGTCAATAACAAATGTTAGAATGACGTAAACGTTGTTTAATTTACACACACGTGACATCTTTGATATGAACTTACCTGCATGTATAATTAAGAGATCAGCAATGTTTATCATGCTCCAATCATCTATAAGGATATGCGGTGATACTGGGTAATTATTTATTTTTTAAAATTCATGAATCAGTCGTGATGTACCGGAAAACCTGTAGACATATAGATAGAAAGTGCTAATTCAGTGGGCGTTGCCGTTTTCCAAACCTTCACAGGGTTTAAGTTGTTTGGTTACCAACTATTTAATACATTAAAACATGGATGAAATAAAAATTATTTTTGGCCTGGAAGTTTGTCTGTAGGGATAAACCTCCCCACCGCCTAATTACCAGGTTAGGTATGTGGAGACAGGACTATTTAACTTGTTCTGCAGCTGAATCCTCGTCCAGTGTTATGAAAGGGGACTTATAATTAACTCTCTGGTTATTCAACTGTATAATCCAGTGTTATGAAAGGGGACATAACTCTTGGGGTTTTCAACTGTATATTTCTTATTCTGAAAGGGGACATAACTCATGTTTTATTTCAGCTGTATATTTCTTATTCTGAAAGGGGACATAACTCTTGGGGTTTTCAACTGTATATTTCTTATTCTATTGAACATCCTAATCTGGTGTAGGGAAACAACTCTTGTTCTAAATTCAAATAATGAGATTCTGTAAGTAATGAAAGTAAATATAGTTAACAGGTTTTGTGTCTGCTATATATATGGCCTTTCAGTGGATGAAAAGAACGAGATAGGAAAATGAAGAGAATGGATAAAATATGGAGTGAAAGTGATTTAAAAAGAGACATATATGTATTGTCAGTATATCTGTATAACTGCAAAATTTATAGAAAAGAAGGGAGATAACTGACTGTTTTGTTTTGTTTAAAGTCCTATCAACAGCTAAGGTCATTTAAGGACAGTCACCCCTGTGTGCAATATGCAGCTTGAGGTGTATTGGAGTGTGCTTTAGGAGACTTTGTTTTCTTGCGAAAGTGCAGAACTGATGTCAACTTTATAGTGCTATCTCGCTGAAACATACAACCAAAGACATCCAGCAGGACATCCCATGACCACCCAGTCATATTACATATACTGACAACAGGCGAACGAGTCGTCCAACCCTCATAAGGCTAAGGACTAATCAGGTGCTTAGTTAACTACCATCTTAATGTAAGCCCACACTATAGGAAGTTAATGAAGGAAGGTAGTCCTAAATTGGTCATTGCAGAGAATATAGTTATATAGAATTATAGAAAAAAGGATAAAAAGTAGTGACATTTTCTCTGATGTTGTTGTAACAAAGTAGATAATAGAGCCTTTTAAGAATTTGATTCCCATCACGTTTTATAATGGAGGTTAAAGGTTATCTGCGTCTCCAAATCTCCTACATGTGTTAGGTGTACTGTTACCAAGAAGTGCACCTGCTTCATAACAATAAAATTCTCACCATATGCTTAAGTAGAAAATCCCAGATTTTTTTGTTTATTTAAATGACATCCACTTGTGAAAATGTTTCCATTCCCATTTACTATATATGTCCATTAATTCTGGCTAAACAACTAAGAATGGTATACCATAACTCGGCATCATTTGGTATTATGTCTGGTTAGGACACACTGTATATATTGTTTATATGTATTTGTCTGATAATTTCTTGGAGAGTATCGACCAATAATAACGACTTATACAGAGTTTGCTTATAATGCCCTGTCTTTTACATTTTAAAATTTTTCAAATTAAAAATCATACCAGATACGATTTCATGGATATGAAATTATTTGAGATGGAGTTCTCATCTTTGGACATAATATTGTTCTTGATAAGGAAGTGGCGCCTATACGATATAAACAATATAAACAATATATACAATATATACGATATAAACAATATATACAATATATACGATATAAACAATATAAACAATATATACAATATATACAATATATACAACATAGACGATCACCAAAGCTATTTTGGATGTCCTGCCATTTTTACTTAATTTTACCTAATATTGATTGATTTTGGATCCCAACTTGATGAAAGGGATTCCAGACAAATTGATGACATTTTGAAACTTTGTGCAGTTTCGCTGTTGACAATACTTTATGAACTGTCTTGATACTTTGTATCATACGTACTGGAGTCAATTAAATGTTAATTGAAGGAGACCTACACTACCTGTTATCAGGACCACAGGCATCTGAAACAAACCACAGGCAGGTGAGAAATAATGACTGTCACTGACTGGTGGAAAACCTTGTTAAGATTCCGGCCAGGTGTGACTTTTGTGTTGATATCTCGAGAGTTTATTTCAGCATTTAGTGAAATTGTTCGTCATTAACATCAGGGTTTTACCATATAGGTCCTAACAAGCACCTGAGATGTATTAAAGCTTAAAAAAACTTTTTGAGATTTTGCAGAAAACTGCTTGATGGTATATATATAGATTTATATGGCCCCGACTAAGTCATACGACTAAGTCATTTGTTTAGGAAATAATATTTCAAAATCAACATGGAGATGAGTGGAAATTCTGAAAAAATCTACGAAATTCTCAAAATCCAAAATAAAACACCTGGAACCTGCTCTCTGTATATATATATATACATACAGTGTAAACGTTCCCCAGATCACGATCACATTGTTAAGGATTTCATTGCCTTTTTCTAACAGCTCTGTTTCCGACAAATTGGTCATTACATTTTGGGAGGAGGAATTTCTGCCTGTTGTCTATCTTTGTGTACCCTGTACAGCTCTATGTAGAGTTGTATATATCAGCCAGGAGTCGAGTGAGGTCAGTGCCACTAGATCGGCTAATCATCGGTAAAAAAAGCAGACTTAAAATGTTCCTAGATTTAATCATCTCTATAGGATTGCATTGGGTCAGAAGCTAAAAGGTTTTTGAAAATGAAAGAAAAGAATTATCTATTTTTTTCTCTGTTCAAAAATCAACAGTGAAAAAAGAGATAAAGTTTGTGTACTCTCCAGTAGAACAATGGAGGTAGCGTTTTGTGTGGGGCGTTTAGAGTTATTGGAATAGCTGGTGTTTAATTACTTCAGAGATTGAAAATCACCTCATAATAACCTCATAATGTACCTCTAGATAGTTTTTATCACCCTTGTTATCGAGACAGGTTAATCGAAAATATCTGCTGGTACTACATAGGGATCTAACTACCGCATGATGACGTACGTTTGGGAATCGGGATCGGAATAGGGGTCAAGGGTCAAATTATGAGGATCGGGGAAGGGAGGAAGTGTGATAGGGGCCGGTCACCTTAGTTAATAAAAGGTGACAGAAGGAATGGTCTATCGAAGTCCATTGTGTGTGGGTACCAGATTAAATAACCTGACCGGTCAACTTAGTTCTTTGTTGTGAAATGTTTGATCTGGTTAAAATATCCGAAATCACCCCATGGTGGGGTAATGTGATTTCCGAACTCATGAGGACCGGGTCAAGTGTCGGGGTCAGGGTAGGAGTCGAGGTGGATCAATTGCTGACGATACATAATTGGGTTGATAGTGTCGTACTGTCAGTGGTTTGCAAAATGAAATTATATTATGAAAGGATAATGAAATAAAAAGTTGAGACTTTAGTGTATGGTTCAACACAGAGGTAGGCTTGCTGTTCATTTAACATATGTCCACCATACTGTCAAACCTTGTCTAAAACAATAACATGAACAGAACCTTGGGGAAACCGAAGATACCATATATAAAATGAACTGCTGTGTTCCGGGAAGCTCTAGAGTTGGATCCATGTTGTTTTTGAGAAACTGAAATCTACAATATGCGTAAAAAATGTAAACTTTTGATTATTTATTTTGCAACAGTTGTGAAACAGGTTATAACAACTTATGTTAATTACTCCTTTAAGGGGCCGCGGTGGCCGAGTGGTTAAGGTGTCCCGACACTTTATCACTAGCCCTCCACCTCTGGGTCTCGAGTTCGAAACCCACGTGGGGCAGTTGCCTGGTACTGATTATAGGTCCGGTGGTTTTTCTCCAGGTACTCTGGCTTTCCTCCACCTCCAAAACCATGGACATCCTTAAATGACCCTGGCTGTAATAGGACGTTAAACAAAATAAACCAAACTCTCCTTGGCCCCAGTGGAAGGGCAATTAACAGGGCTCTTATAGAGGGAGGAAACCGAAGTACACGGGGAAAACGGGGAAAACCGACGTGGTTGTACAGGTGAGACCCCCATAGCTTTTAAATTTGATTGGGGATTTGAACCCCTAGGTGACAGACTATTGTGTTTTAAATTTGATTGGGGATTTGAACCCCTAGGTGACAGACTAGTGTACCATTGTGCCACTTAGATTATGATATATCTCATTCGAATATAACTCTTTTCTGTGGTAAAGTTAAGTATAACAAATAAGAACTCTTCTTCCTTGAGAGTTAGCAAAGAGCATAGTGACACTCCACCTTAAGTCTATTGATATATAAAATCGTGTAGCCTTACTGATATTCCCATGATGAATTTTTAAATCTATATTGATTAAAGATCTGTCTCAAGTGTTAATTGGGATTGCGGATTTGTATGTAACTTGAATTACTTGACAACTAGAATTAATTATAACTCAAGTTTTTATGCCCCCGCCATGAAGTGGAGGGGGGTGGAGGCTTATAGCGTCACCCCTGTTCGTCCTGTCTTGTCACATTACCTTCCACACTGGCCGGTCCCGATTCAATGTAACTATAGCTAATTCTCAGGAACTGCTGATGCGATCCTCACTAAACTGTGTTTCGGGGTGTCAAGTGGTAGCGGGGACAATTACGTCTTACAGACATTTTCTAGTTTTATAAAAACTTCAGTAACAATGAATTGATCCCCCCATTACTACCTGAAGCTCCTTTTAAAAGTACACTGTTTACTTAACAATAAAAAAAATAAAATACTTCATTTCTGGATATATGTGGTAAGAAGTCAACCATAGCAGTTAATCCGATTACTTTTCTCCTGAACCATGCTTGATACCATAGTACGATTAGGAGGAATAGAATCTATGATGTCTGAAGTGGTCTAAGCTGATTAGATAAAGGGCACTTGACACCTGAAGTGTTAAAGCTAGGAATGCGTATAAATCCACTTATAGGTATAATGGTCGTATAGCCTAATTCTACTTACGCATGCTAGTGTATTGGACTAGTGGTGGATGCACGTATTTTATTGCAGATGACATGCACTTAAAAGTTTTATGTAGAACATTTCATTACTGTAAGTTATATTTGGAATCATCTCAGTTAATTTTGTGTTTCTGAGAGCATGATTAAAAATAAAATGAAATTTATGTCAATGCCACCACTAAGAAACAAACCCAGGACTTCTAGATTACTAATCTTATCCTCAAACTCAAGCTAAAGAGAAGTTCATGCTAGCCGAGTGGTATATATCATGGCTAAGAGTTAAGGGTGTATGCTACCTTACACATCATACCGTAAATATTCGCCTATAGTGCGCACTTTTTTTCAAAAATTGACAAGTGAAAAAGACCACTGCGCACTATACGCAAGTACAAGCCTTTTCCCAGTGAGAATGGATGTGATTTGACTGAGATTTGTGATCGTTTCCTTTCACAGCAGGATTGATTTAATACTTATATATAACATATATAAAGCATTAAGAAAGTAATAGTTAACAAATAATCAAAGAAATGAATAGTTATTTTAATGTTTAATTTCTTGAAATTGTGTATTTATCAGCAATTACGTGGATTTATCTAAGTCGGTCGTGAGCCACATGTTCCGTACACATACGATCTCACTTGAGCATGTTCCCGTATTTAGGTCCAAAACGATGTATAACATCTCAATTAACATCAAACAAAACTTGAAATGATATAGCAGTACTTAGTTATTTCATACTTCTAAATTAATCACCTTATAAATCCAGAATGTTGCCAGAAACTGATAATGTTCAACTTGTTTATTTACGGAAGCTGTAACAGCACGCATGCGCAATAAGGCTCGGGTAACACTAATGCCTTGATCTCGTGCGGCAGTCACTGACCAACTGGCCTTATAAAATACGATATGACTGTGAAAACTATCGGGTTACTCTTATTTATCGTCTGCACTGTAGATTTATCCATTACACATGTTAATTCATTGATATAAAAGTTGTGACCAGCACGACGACTGCAGACTTGTTTCCGTACTGTATACAAAATGGCGGCCTGTGTTACATTACGTAGCAGTCAGCTTACTATTCAATCTTGTTATATTTGAGCTTAATTAGCTTTGTATGTTCGTGGAAAGATACCACAAGAGACCATACCTGCGTGAAAATCACAAGGTAATTGAGAGTAGGATTAATTATTTTGTTGGTACAACAGCGTAGATGGGACCGCTACAATTTGCAAGCTGACTAGGCCTGTGGCGATATAATGTAAACAACCTGTCAATCCAATGTGTCAAATCTGACCGGTGATTCCAATTAAATGTGGTACATTGTAAATTAGCTTTCATAAGTTACAAATTCCTATCATCTTATGCTTTAAAATTCATCTACCGCTCAGTTGAAAATTGAAAAAAAAAAAAAAAAAAAAAAATTTGAAAATGAACCTCAAAAACGTACCTGCGCACTATACGCGAGTGCGCACTATACCCGAATATTTACGGTACCTGTATTTCATGTAAGAGTTTAATTTTATAAGGATATATGCTACCTTAAACATCATACCTGTACTGTGTGTAAGAGTTAGAGGTATATGCTACCTCACACATCATACCTGTATTTTGTGTAAGAGTTAAGGACATATGCTACCTTACACGTTATACCTGTGATTTGTGTTAGTTAAGGTTATATGCTACCTTACACACCATACCTGTGATTTGTGTTAGAGTTAAGGTTATATGCTACCTTACACACCATACCTGTTATTTGTGTTAGAGTTAGGTTATATGCTACCTTACACATCATACCTGTGATTTGTGTTAGAGTTAAGGATATATGCTACCTTACACATTATACCTGTATTTTGTGTTATAGTTAAGGACATACCTTACACATCATATACCTGTATTTTGTGTAAGAGTTTTATAAGGATATATATGCTACCTTACATATCATACCTGTACTTTGTGTAGGAGTTGAGTTTATGTCATGTTACGAATGACACATCTTACCTGTAGGTTATGTTATTAAAGATAGGATTTGTTTTCAAAATTGTCAAAAATGACAAAACCATGACTGTGATGTTTCCTGCTATTCAAAATCTGAATCACACGTATATTTATGGTAATTTTAAACATGCATATTAATTGAAACAGGGATGAATATGGTATTTATTGGAATAATTTATAGACGCAAAATGCTTGTGGTGTATTTGTGTTGTGTATATCTGCAAGAATGCCATCTTGTAACTTGTGATTATATTATATAAGCCTTTGGTTAAAGGTCTGTATGTGTGTATGTTCAATAATGAAATATTCATATGTAGCCAGGGGGAAATGAAAAGACTTCCATCACCTTGCACAGTAACTTATCAATTTCTGTAACATCCTGAACACAATACATGTGAATTATAAACTCCACACTCTACATATGATGGGCATGTTATCAAATATTTACGTCCCTGCTGCAGATGAAATATTTCAGTAAGGGTAATTATTATAGCAGTTTTACAAATGAGGGCGTTTTAAAAGAGAATAACTTAACAGTACTGGTGGACCGATGATAGAAAATAATGGAAAATAAGTGAAAAAAACCCAAATAAACAAAAACAAAATAATCATTGATGACGAAATTCAAAAGGCAATTAATCGGACATTTCTGGAAGTGTTCGAAATCTTCGGCTTCTTGTATTTTTGTAATGTTACCAAACCAAGGTTAATTGATCTTATATTTTAGTGATATATATTTATTGATCGCTTACAAGCAATTAAGTAGATTTGAATATAATGACAACCGTTAAATGCTGTTTGTGTTCAGTTTAAGAAATAAAAAAAGTTAAAACGTACTTGAGATGTACATAATTTTCTACAAAATTTCCAGATCTGTGCTACATTAAGAAAAGCGATTCTAATCAATAATCAATTGATTTCAAGTTTCCGATTATCGATTCTGAAAGTTTAACTGATTCCCATTATTATTGGTACGCTGTTACTTCGTTTTTGCTGAGATTTACAAAACAGCTTTAGATACTATTGATTCCTACACTGCTGTCCACCTAGCTACACACTTTGCAGAAAATATTTTGAAATCCTGTAAATATCATTAAAATATTGTGTGTTTTATATGGTAATGGTTTTGTAGTCTATCTATAGCCGACTCAAAATGCAGTATTGTCTAATATTTCGTCTTTTTATGAACTTTGTTAAATTTAGAGCAAACTTTTACAGGATAGTATATTAAGGGCTTAAGGGATAATTCATGGAGTAAAATGTTATTATCCATTAAAAAAAAAATGTATTTGCATTTTTGGAATACTTTGGAAAATGGGTCCCTTTTGACCCCCAGAAACCGGATGAGTTATTTTCGTGAATATTTGCCATTTTCATTGACATTGACAAATAATGTTAATCTTCAATGAATTATAAAGTTTTAAGTTTCTGATTCACATAGTATATAACTATATGGGTATTTCAGTGTATTCCAATATGTTGATAATTCGTTTGTTAATGTTCCTTTTGTTTATTTCAGGTAAGTGAATGTATCGGGTGAAGATCAGAGTGTTTATATACAGGATCAGGTGGGGACACTTATACAGAGACAACAGTCCTATACAGTAAGAAACAATTGTAAGAATATTTTCTGTGATTCTTAACACTGCAAATACATTTAAAGTACACAGCACCGTATCTCTGTCAGAAAGCCATGATTGGTAATAAGTCCACCCATTAAAGAATTGATTTAGTTAAATATGATGCAACACTCCCCGACCTTCGCCGATATCCCAATATACATAGAGTTACATTGAATACTTAAGGTGCCAGAATGCTATGACTCTCCCTGATACTTCGAACCCTCCCCAACACTCGTCAACATTCCGCGATATCCCAATATACATAAAGTTACATTGAATGCTTAAGGTGCTAGAATGCTATGACTCTCCCTGATACTTCGAACACTCCCCAACACTCGTCAACACGCCGCGATATCCCAATATACATAAAGTTATATTGAATGCTTCAGCTGCTAGCTATATATAGAACACTAAGACACTCCCTGACACTCCCCGATATCCCAATATACATAAATTTACATTGAATACTACAGGCACTAGAACTCTACGACACTCCCCGATATCCCAATGACACTCCCCAACACTCCCCGATGTCCCAATGACACTCCCCAACACTCCCCGATGTCCCAATGACACTCCCCAACACTCCCCGATGTCCCAATGACACTCCCTTACACTCCCCGATGTCCCAATGACACTCCCTTACACTCCCCGATGTCCCAATGACACACCCTTACACTCCCCGATGTCCCAATGACACTCCCTTACACTCCCCGATGTCCCATTGACACTCCCTTACACTCCCCGATGTCCCAATGACACACCCTTACACTCCCCGATGTCCCAATGACACACCCTTACACTCCCCGATGTCCCAATGACACACCCTTACACTCCCCGATGTCCCAATGACACACCCTTACACTCCCCGATGTCCCAATGACACTCCCTTACACTCCCCGATGTCCCAATGACAATCCCTTACACTCCCCGATGTCCCATTGACACTCCCTTACACTCCCCGATGTCCCAATGACACACCCTTACACTCCCCGATGTCCCAATGACACACCCTTACACTCCCCGATGTCCCAATGACACACCCTTACACTCCCCGATGTCCCAATGACACTCCATTACACTCCCCGATGTCCCAATGACACACCCTTACACTCCCCGATGTCCCAATGACACTCCCTTACACTCCCCGATGTCCCAATGACACTCCCTTACACTCCCCGATGTCCCAATGACACACCCTTACACTCCCCGATGTCCCAATGACACTCCCTTACACTCCCCGATGTCCCAATGACACACCCTTACACTCCCCGATGTCCCAATGACACACCCTTACACTCCCCGATGTCCCAATGACACACCCTTACACTCCCGGTGTCCCAATGACACACCCTTACACTCCCCGATGTCCCAATGACACACCCTTACACTCCCCGATGTCCCAATGACACTCCCTTACACTCCCCGATGTCCCAATGACACACCTTACAATCCCCGATGTCCCAATGACACTCCCTTACACTCCCCGATGTCCCAGTGACACTCCCTTACACTCCCCGATGTCCCAGTGACACACCCTTACACTCCCCGATGTCCCAATGACACTCCCTTACACTCCCCGATGTCCCAATGACACACCCTTACACTCCCCGATGTCCCAATGACACTCCCTTACACTCCCCGATGTCCCAATGACACACCCTTACACTCCCCGATGTCCCAATGACACTCCCTTACACTCCCCGATGTCCCAATGACACACCCTTACACTCCCCGATGTCCCAATGACACTCCCTTACACTCCCCGATGTCCCAATGACACTCCCTTACACTCCCCGATGTCCCATTGACACTCCCTTACACTCCCCGATGTCCCAATGACACTCCCTTACACTCCCCGATATCCCAATGACACTCCCTTACACTCCCTGATATCCCAATGACACACCCTTACACTCCCTGATGTCCCAATGACACTCCCTTACACTCCCCGACGTCCCAATGACACTCCCTTACACTCCCCGACGTCCCAATGACACTCCCTTACACTCCCCGACGTCCCAATGACACTCCCTTACACTCCCCAATATCCCAATGCACCATTATGCTACCGTCAAATCTCCTCTATATTTCACTTCCTCATAACCTAATCAGCCTTTCAGAAATAGGAGAGTTTATGAAGTACATTCATTTGTAGTAAATTACGCTGTTCCTCAGAGTTTAAAGTTTTGGTTGACGTCTCTCTATGAAATTACTTAGATTTATTTCTAATTTCAAATCGGATTTTGAATTGAAAGTTTAGAAAATGAACTTGTAGACGTACTTTTCAATAGAATTACTGTTAGAATAATTTACAAAAATGCAATTTTCGACATGGAATTTGGGTTCAGAGAGTGAAACATTTCGCAGCTAAAATTGTCTATCTGATAATTCTTAGTTATATATAACCACACATTACATTCCTTTACTTGCTGATGAAAAAGGGTGGACGTGAATAATTTTTGAATGATTGGATTTTAGAACTGTAAATTGTCAAATGTACCACTTTGTGAGATTGGAGGAGTCTAAATATGAAATCCTTGCAGGGCGTTTTCTGAGTGCTATATGACCAATAATTTTGCATTTAAGCAAATGTGTAGTTAATGGTGTGTAACCCTGTATAATCTGGATACATGTAGGTCCCTTTCCACAAATATGTCCCAGTCCACTAATTAGTCCCTGTCCACAAATAAGTCTCTTTCCACAAATAAGTCTCTTTCCACAAATAAGCCCCTGTCCAGAAGTAAGTCCCTGTCCACAAATAAGCCCATGTTCATAAATAAGTCTCTGTTCACAAATAAGCCAGTAATAAGCTCATGTTCACAAGTAAGCTCCTGCCCATAGATAAGCTCCTGTTCTACAAATAAGCTCATGTTAACAAATAAGCCCCTGTCCATAAATAAGCTCATGTTCACAAATAAGCTCCTGTTCACAAATGAAGCCAGTATTAAAAAAGAAGCCCTCTTTAAAAGTGGTTAAAATACCCTCCCTAAACTTTAAACCAAAACTCCTATGCTATTGAAGGGACCTATTTGAGGATTAATATGGTACAACAACATGATAACAGAAAATGAAATAAAACAAAATTAAGTTCCCAGGAAATTAATGCCTCATCACTTAGTGCCACCATACACGAGCCTTTTAAGGATTAATCCAGATATACAGGTGGAAGTCTAGTTTATTGTTATAACTGTTCCATTTCACATGTGTGAGTTAAAAGTGCAAACTAACCTCATTAGAAAGTATCTTTTTATCATAGCTTTAGGCATCTGTATCGCATGATCAACCAGTAGATAAAATAACAAAAATTATCCATTGTTGAATGTTCTAAGTCAGTTTCTTAGTAGTCTTATTGTTATTCCATACATATTGGAATTTCAGAAAGTAACTTGGTGTATTAAAGTCATGATGGTGTAATTCTCCATATTAAGGTCAATATATTGCTGGTTCTGTCAGGATTCGTCGGGACTCGTCATTACTCGAGACCTGTGATTTGTGTATTATGCACATCTAGCAGCATGTGTATTCTAGTCATGTCGGTAGTTTTCTGCGTGAATTAATGCACCAGATACCTGAAAATCGACAGAGAGAAAAAACACGCTCATCATAGAAGTGGAAATTTGTTCACCGATGGAGAAGATTGGAATGGGACCTATTTGCCATATGATATTTTTTCATGTCGCTAGCGGCGATGGAATGATTGACAAGGCGACAACGAGTCTAGCTCGCATACTTGACATCAAGTTAGCCAAATTTCTGAATTTTTCCGACCAGAATTAATCTAATTTTTCAGTGTTCAATATTTATGCCGAATTAAGTTCAAGGGAGACAACAAGGGAGAAATACTTTTACTTGCCAGTAGAATATTTTGTGCTGAATATTACGGTAAACAGTTTATCTCATCCGGCTTCAAATCAAAAATTCTCTTATGCAATATTAAGGGATTTTTCTACCATAGAATCTGTGTCTGTTAGACAGACTCTTTTCCCTAAATAAAATCTTGTTAAAAATTCGAAATTTGCCACTGAAAATTAAAAAAATGATTAAAAATGCTTGATGTGAAAAGACCTCATCAATTTTGAATGAATACCAAATGAAATAAGAAGGGAATAAAGGTAATATCTATTTAGAAAAACATGAATTTGTTTTAATTTCACTTTTTTCTGTTTTCCTAATTTCACATTTTGTCATATAAAAACATAAAAAAATGTCCAATTTAGTGGACTCTGGACCTGAAAGAAAAATTGTAGAAAAATCCCTGATATTGAAGATTGACTGACAAGCTTTAAGGGGGAAAACTCTGTAACTCATTGTCCTGTAATAAGCCCACCCCTGACTTGAAGTCACATGATATATGTATCCTGGGCTTATTTCAGGATAAATACTGTATTACAATTTCTGAATTTGTATCACGGAAGATATTTTGTGGCGTGATATTTCAGTTAATGGTCCCCACATCTTGATGAATGATGAGGTGTATATGTTACGAGCTGCTTTTCCCGTGATGGAATCGAGAACCGAGTCTCTATGATACGTGTGGCCACTAGTTGCTGCAGATTCCCGAATCTATCGCCTTGGTGACAATAACTGTGATTGATATGCTGTTGTAACGCACGGGAAGTGAAATTCATTTAACCTGTTGCGAATTACGGAACAAATCAATGACAATCCTCAACACGAAGCACGGCAACGATCAAGGTCAAAGGTCACTGTGTCAATTCAAATAAAGCAATCAATAGCTGTACACTGCTAATGTTTCACTGCAGGGTCAAGTTACTCGCTGGTAAAAAAAGGTTCGTCATTGATTTTTTATGAGGTTGAAAAGTCGGTTTCTGTTTTTAGTAAGAAATCTTTTTTGGGGGGATTTGTCACAAATTGAGTTACTCAAAAATTCTGCCAAGGTATGAAAGCATGGCAACGATGAACATGTTGGGTCAGAGGTCGAATCTAACAATTATACAATCAATACAGAACTCCTTTATACTACACAGAGGTCAAAGTTTACCCCTGTCACAATGTTACTGATTGGCTCAACAAGAGTATCGGAATTGTTAACGTCAAAGAAACGACAATTCATTTTACAAATGTATGGCAAACTGTGGAGATTGCAAATCCAATTTTTGAGCCCGCTGAAGAGCAGTTCGATTGATTATTTGGTTGCCTTGACAGTGGCATAGATTTTCTTAAGGCTGTCAAGTTATTTTTCTATTTCTTTTTTCGTGGAAGCCGTACTTTATGGTATTTGAAGAAAATTTCATGTTTTATGGGAATTTTAAATCTCTGCAACAGCTCAGGTCATTTTTAGAATGATTTGGAGAAAAACAAGTGGTGATTTGTTAAATCTGAAAGCAGAGGTTGTATATTATGACCATGAAGATATTGGGTTGGTGGTGGTGTGTGAGTGTTTGAGTAGTGTATAATGAGACTGGTGTGAGGCAGCAATCTGGCTCATGTATGTTAGGGTTGAAATCCAGAGTTTATTATATTAAAGAGAACCAGATTTTCTGACAAAGTCTAAAATATTCTGAAAAACTTATAAGTGGAAAAAATAAGATAGAGAAGAGCATTTTCTTATTAATCTGATACATATTAAAATCATTTATGGAGATCTTGGGGAAATCACAGGTAAAAATATCTACCAAAAATCCTCTCTCTTTAGGTTGATTGTCAGCTTTACTGCGTGGTGTATCATAATATTGACTAGACTCGATTAGCATTGAGTCAGGAACATATAGGTCTTCTCGGACACTTTTATAGCATTATACATATGGATGAGTGAATATAAACAGGGTGTCCTCCAGTATATAGACATCAGTCCCTGGTAGGAACAGGTGCCCTTTATTGGACATATAAACAGGGTGTCCTCCAGTAGATATAGACATCAGTCCCTGGTAGGAACAGGTGCCCTTTATTGGACATATAAACAGGGTGTCCTCCAGTATATAGACATCAGTCCCTGGTAGGAACAGGTGTCCTTTATTGGACATATAAACAGGGTGTCCTCCAGTATATAGACATCAGTCCCTGGTAGGAACAGGTGCCCTTTATTGGACATATAAACAGGGTGTCCTCCAGTCCATATAGACACCAGTCCCTGGTAGGAACAGGTGCCCTTTATTGGACATATAAACAGGGTGTCCTCCAGTATATAGACACCAGTCCCTGGTAGGAACAGGTGCCCTTTATTGGACATATAAACAGGGTGTCCTCCAGTAGATATAGACATCAGTCCCTGGTAGGAACAGGTGCCCTTTATTACACATATAAACAGGGTGTCCTCCAGTATATAGACACCAGTCCCTGGTAGGAACAGGTGCCCTTTATTGGACATATAAACAGGGTGTCCTCCAGTAGATATAGACATCAGTCCCTGGTAGGAACACGTGCCCTTTATTGGACATATAAACAGGGTGTCCTCCAGTATATAGACATCAGTCCCTGGTAGGAACAGGTGCCCTTTATTGGACATATAAACAGGGTGTCCTCCAGTATATAGACATCAGTCCCTGGTAGGAACAGGTGCCCTTTATTGGACATATAAACAGGGTGTCCTCCAGTATATAGACATCAGTACCTGGTAGGAACAGGTGTCCTTTATTGGACATATAAACAGGGTGTCCTCCAGTATATAGACATCAGTCCCTGGTAGGAACAGGTGCCCTTTATTGGACGTATAAACAGGGTGTCCTCCAGTAGATATAGACATCAGTCCCTGGTAGGAACAGGTGCCCTTTATTGGACATATAAACAGGGTGTCCTCCAGTAGATATAGACATCAGTCCCTGGTAGGAACAGGTGCCCTTTATTGGACATATAAACAGGGTGTCCTCCAGTAGATATAGACATCAGTCCCTGGTAGGAACAGGTGCCCTTTATTGGACATATAAACAGGGTGTCCTCCAGTATATAGACATCAGTCCCTGGTAGGAACAGGTGCCCTTTATTGGACATATAAACAGGGTGTCCTCCAGTAGATATAGACATCAGTCCCTGGTAGGAACAGGTGCCCTTTATTGGACATATAAACAGGGTGTCCTCCAGTATATAGACACCAGTCCCTGGTAGGAACAGGTGCCCTTTATTGGACATATAAACAGGGTGTCCTCCAGTATATAGACATCAGTCCAGTGTAGGAACAGGTGTCCTTTATTGGACGTATAAACAGGGTGTCCTCCAGTAGATATAGACATCAGTCCCTGGTAGGAACAGGTGCCCTTTATTGGACATATAAACAGGGTGTCCTCCAGTAGATATAGACATCAGTCCCTGGTAGGAACAGGTGCCCTTTATTACACATATAAACAGGGTGTCCTCCAGTATATAGACATCAGTCCCTGGTAGGAACAGGTGCCCTTTATTGGACATATAAACAGGGTGTCCTCCAGTCCATATAGACACCAGTCCAGTGTAGGAACAGGTGCCCTTTATTGGACATATAAACAGGGTGTCCTCCAGTCCATATAGACACCAGTCCAGTGTAGGAACAGGTGCCCTTTATTACACATATAAACAGGGTGTCCTCCAGTATATAGACATCAGTCCCTGGTAGGAACAGGTGTCCTTTATTACACATATAAACAGGGTGTCCTCCAGTAGATATAGACATCAGTCCCTGGTAGGAACAGGTGCCCTTTATTACACATATAAACAGGGTGTCCTCCAGTATATAGACATCAGTCCAGTGTAGGAACAGGTGCCCTTTATTGGACATATAAACAGGGTGTCCTCCAGTAGATATAGACATCAGTCCCTGGTAGGAACAGGTGCCCTTTATTGGACATATAAACAGGGTGTCCTCCAGTATATAGACATCAGTCCCTGGTAGGAACAGGTGCCCTTTATTACACATATAAACAGGGTGTCCTCCAGTATATAGACATCAGTCCCTGGTAGGAACAGGTGCCCTTTATTGGACATATAAACAGGGTGTCCTCCAGTATATAGACATCAGTCCCTGGTAGGAACAGGTGCCCTTTATTGGACATATAAACAGGGTGTCCTCCAGTATATAGACATCAGTCCCTGGTAGGAACAGGTGCCCTTTATTGGACATATAAACAGGGTGTCCTCCAGTATATAGACACCAGTCCCTGGTAGGAACAGGTGCCCTTTATTGGACATATAAACAGGGTGTCCTCCAGT
This sequence comes from Pecten maximus, assembly GCF_902652985.1. Lineage (NCBI taxonomy): Eukaryota > Metazoa > Mollusca > Bivalvia > Pectinida > Pectinidae > Pecten > Pecten maximus. Next base: position 30,436,472 of record NC_047031.1, on the reverse strand, counting down.
AGATATAGACATCAGTCCCTGGTAGGAACAGGTGCCCTTTATTGGACATATAAACAGGGTGTCCTCCAGTATATAGACACCAGTCCCTGGTAGGAACAGGTGCCCTTTATTGGACATATAAACAGGGTGTCCTCCAGTATATAGACATCAGTCCCTGGTAGGAACAGGTGCCCTTTATTGGACATATAAACAGGGTGTCCTCCAGTATATAGACATCAGTCCCTGGTAGGAACAGGTGCCCTTTATTGGACATATAAACAGGGTGTCCTCCAGTAGATATAGACATCAGTCCCTGGTAGGAACAGGTGTCCTTTATTGGACATATAAACAGGGTGTCCTCCAGTATATAGACATCAGTCCCTGGTAGGAACAGGTGTCCTTTATTGGACATATAAACAGGGTGTCCTCCAGTATATAGACATCAGTCCCTGGTAGGAACAGGTGCCCTTTATTGGACATATAAACAGGGTGTCCTCCAGTATATAGACATCAGTCCCTGGTAGGAACAGGTGCCCTTTATTGGACATATAAACAGGGTGTCCTCCAGTATATAGACATCAGTCCCTGGTAGGAACAGGTGCCCTTTATTGGACATATAAACAGGGTGTCCTCCAGTAGATATAGACATCAGTCCCTGGTAGGAACAGGTGCCCTTTATTGGACATATAAACAGGGTGTCCTCCAGTATATAGACATCAGTCCCTGGTAGGAACAGGTGCCCTTTATTGGACATATAAACAGGGTGTCCTCCAGTATATAGACATCAGTCCCTGGTAGGAACAGGTGCCCTTTATTGGACATATAAACAGGGTGTCCTCCAGTATATAGACACCAGTCCCTGGTAGGAACAGGTGCCCTTTATTGGACATATAAACAGGGTGTCCTCCAGTATATAGACATCAGTCCCTGGTAGGAACAGGTGCCCTTTATTGGACATATAAACAGGGTGTCCTCCAGTAGATATAGACATCAGTCCCTGGTAGGAACAGGTGCCCTTTATTGGACATATAAACAGGGTGTCCTCCAGTAGATATAGACATCAGTCCCTGGTAGGAACAGGTGCCCTTTATTGGACATATAAACAGGGTGTCCTCCAGTATATAGACATCAGTCCCTGGTAGGAACAGGTGCCCTTTATTGGACATATAAACAGGGTGTCCTCCAGTATATAGACATCAGTCCCTGGTAGGAACAGGTGTCCTTTATTGGACGTATAAACAGGGTGTCCTCCAGTATATAGACACCAGTCCCTGGTAGGAACAGGTGCCCTTTATTGGACATATAAACAGAGGCAGTGATGGCCTGTAATTTATCTGACATGGACATGATGGACCTTCGGTGTTGTATGTCCAGTCTGAGGTAGAGTGACCTGGCGTGTCCATCTATCATACAGACGGTTTACCCTAATTAGTGTGATAGAATATATAGGTAATGTCATGAGTCTTTATACAGGAAAAGGACAGTTTATCCTGAATACATATATATGTATGTGTGGTTCAATTTGATAGACATTGTGTTGTATAGAGTAGATATCAACACTGTAAATAAAGTTGATTATTGACTGAAGATAGCGAATTAATACACGGCTATAAAATGTTTGTGATAGTCTACTTGAATTTATTTTTAATGTTCATATATGTTTATTTGTGTGTTATATGTCAATTTCAATTTATAATTTCACACTCAAATTAGCACCATTCCACACATAGTCAATTCTGACATATCATATGTGATCATCCAAGGGAGGCATTAAAAAAGGTCAGATATGACCGGTGGTCTCTTAATCCAGATTCATAGTCATATATATGAAAGTAGAAAGTGTTTGTAATGGAAGTGTACCATAAACATTTTGATAAATTTGACAGAATCAAACCTGTTGAAGTTTTAATATAGAACAGTGAACACCATCAAAGTAACTCAAAGTAAAAGATGAATTACTCGTCAGGGGGAGTAACTCTATACAAAAAAAAAGATTAATAATTTGTCAGGGGAAATAACTATATATATAAGTAAAAGATAATAACTTGTGATGGGAAGTAACTCGAAGAAAAGATTAATAACTTGTCAGGGGAAATTGATTCTCAATGAAAGATTAATAACTTGTCAGGTGAAATAACACTAAAATGAAAGATGAATAACTTGTCAAGGGAAATAACTCTAAAATGAATGATTAATAAATTGTCAAGGGAAATAACTCTAAAAATGATAGATTAATAGTGACCTGATTAATAGTGACCTGATGTGCCAAGATAGGAGGTAAGATTTAGGGTGATGTTATTATAGAATGGTAGTGTAGTGTGGAAGTGTGTTTCTTTCAGATCTTATACCTATACATGTGAAACACACTAGACACAGGAAGCAAGGCTTCTCCATGTTAAGTGGTCATCTTGACCGATTAACTGGACGCTTAAACTGGACGAGACAGATGAAGAGGTTTATAGTCTCTGTCTCTTTCTATATATGACTTAATGTAATGATACTATTTTTGACTCAACAGTTTACTTATAAATACCATACATACCATTAAATAGATCCCTTTATAGGAATATCACTGTCATTCATAGTAATATATTGGCCATTTCTTCCTCATTGGTTCATGGCCAAGGGTTATTTTGGTAGCTTGATGGACCAATGTCATGGATTGATATCATCGTGATAAAATCTGGTTAAGAGAGTTAAGATAATATATAGACTATATTTACCCACCAATGCAATAAACCATCGTCTGCCAATTATCCCACTCACATCTTCTACAGTTCACAGGTATACTAAAAAATCACAATATCGAAGCATTGCTACAAATTCGGACATAACCAATATACTATGATTCAATGTTTATTTATTGCGCCGAGGGCTTGTTACTATGATTCAATGTCTATTTATTGAGCCGAGGGCTTGTTACTATGATTCAATGTTTATTTATTCTGCCGAGGGCTTGTTACTATGATTTAATGTTTATTTATTGAACCGAGGGCTTGTTACTATGATTCAATGTTTATTTATTGAGCCGAGGGCTTGTTACTATGATTCAATGTTTATTTATTGAGCCGAGGGCTTGTTACTATGATTCAGTGTTTATTTATTGAGCCGAGGGCTTGTTACTATGATTCAATGTTTATTTATTGAGCAGAGGGCTTGTTACTATGATTCAATGTTTATTTATTGAGCCGAGGGCTTGTTACTGTAATTCAATGTTTATTTATTGTGCGCAGGGCTTGTTACTATGATTCAATGTTTATTTATTGTGCGCAGGGCTTGTTACTATGATTCAATGTTTATTTATTGAGCCGAGGGCTTGTTACTATGATTCAATGTTTATTTATTGAGCCGAGGGCTTGTTACTATGATTCAGTGTTTATTTATTGAGCCTAGGGCTTGTTACTATGATTCAATGTTTATTTATTGAGCAGAGGGCTTGTTACTATGATTCAATATTTATTTATTGAGCCAAGGGCTTGTTACTGTAATTCAATGTTTATTAGCTCACCTGGTCCGAAGGACCAAGGTGAGCTTATGCCATACCGTGGCGTCCGTCGTCCGTCGTCCGTCCGTCCGTCGTCCGTCGTCCGTCGTCCGTCCGTCCGTCAACAATTGACTTCTTCTTCATAACCACTGATCAGAATTTGACCAAATTTGGTCAGAAGCATCCCTATGGGTAGGGGACTCAAAATTGTACAAATGATGGGGCTGACCCCCCAGGGGCCTGAGGGGCGGGGCCAAAAGGGGTCAATTTGGCTATATTGATATAAACAACTTCTTCTCTGAAACCGAGCAAAGGATATTGCTCCTATTTGTCTGGAAGTATCACTATGGGGTGGGGATTCAAAATTGTACAAATGGTGGTGCTGACCCCCAGGGGCCTGAGGGGCGGGGCCAAAAGGGGTCAATTTGGCCATATTGATATAAACGACTTCTTCTCTGAAACCGAGCAAAGGATATTGCTCCTATTTGTCTGGAAGCATCACTATGGGGTGAGGAATCAAAATTGTACAAATGGTGGTGCTGACCCCCTAGGGGCCTGAGGGGCGAGGCAAAAATGGGTCAATATAGCTACCATATTGATATAAACGACTTCTTCTCTGGAACCGAGCAAAGGATATCACTCATATTTGCCTGGTAGCATAACTTTGGGGTGGGGATTCAAAATTGTACAAATGGTGGTGCTGACCCCCTAGGGCCTGAGGGGCGAGGCAAAAATGGGTCAATATAGCTACCATATTGATATAAACGACTTCTTCTCTGGAACCGAGCAAAGGATATCACTCATATTTGTCAGTAGCATCACTTTGGGGTGGGGATTCAAAATTGTACAAATGATGGGGCTAACCTCCAGGGGCCGGAAGGGCGGGGCCAAATGTGGTCATTTGGGCTATATTGATATAAACAACTTCTTCTCTGAAACCGAACAAACGATATTGCTCATATTTGCCTGGTAGCAACACTATGGGGTGGGGATTCAAAATTGTACAAATGGTGTGGCTGACCCCCGGGGGGCCTGAGGGGCGGGCCAAGAGTGGTCAATTTGGCTGTATTGATATAAACGACTTCTTCTCTGAAACCGAGCAAAGGATATTGCTCCTTTTTGCCTGGAAGCAATCACTATGGGGTGGGGATTCAAAATTGTACAAATGGTGGTGCTGACTCCCTAGGGGCCTGAGAGGCGGGTCAAAAATGGGTCAATAAAGCTATATTGATATTAACGACTTCTTTTCTGAAACTAAGCAATGGATATCACTCATATTTGCCAGGTAGCAACCCCCTAGGGTAGGGATTCAAAATTGTACAAATGACAGGGCTGACCCCAGGGGACCTAAGAGGCGGGGCCAAAAGGGGTTATTTTGGCAAAATTGATATAAACAACTTTTTCTCTGAAAATAAGCAATGGATATCTTTAATATTTGACTGGTAGCATTCACTTTGGTTAAGGATTCAAAATTGTACAAATGATGAGGCCGACCCCCTGGAGGCTGAGGGGCTGGGCCAAAAGGGGTCAATTTGGCTAAATTGATATGAACAACTTCTCTGAAACAGCTCATATTTGACTATTAGCATCCTATTGGGGTAGGGATTCAAAATTGTATAAAGGAAGGAGCTGACTCCCAGGGGGCAGAGGGCAGGGCCAAAAGGGGCCAATTGGTCTAAACAAAATCTTCTCTGAAACTAAGCAATGGATATCACTCACATTTGTGTCGTAGCATCCCTATGGGGTCCCGCCAAAAGTCAATTTCATTTCATGGATTAATGTACCTTTTGGCATTTTTAGTATTAAAATAAAACCAATGTACATGTACCCATATAAAATGCTTATGATATATATTGACATAGCAATACCAGCAACAAATATACTTAAGCATCATTCTTGTTTCATATCTCATGAAACCAGGTGAGCGATACAGGCCCTCTGGGCCTCTTGTTTATTGTGCGCAGGGCTTGTTACTATGATTCAATGTTTATTTATTGTGCGCAGGGCTTGTTACTATGATTCAATGTTTATTTATTGAGCCGAGGGCTTGTTACTATGATTCAATGTTTATTTATTGAGCCGAGGGCTTGTTACTATGATTCAATGTTTATTTATTGAGCCGAGGGCTTGTTACTATGATTAAATGTTTATTTATTGAGCCGAGGGCTTGTTACTGTAATTCAATGTTTATTTATTGTGCGCAGGGCTTGTTACTATGATTCAATGTTTATTTATTGTGCGCAGGGCTTGTTACTATGATTCAATGTTTATTTATTGAGCCGAGGGCTTGTTACTATGATTCAATGTTTATTTATTGAGCCGAGGGCTTGTTCCAGAATAAAACTGTAATGATATCCAAATTGATGAGCTGATAGTTTACACAGCAAGTGATTCTTCCCAGTATTTTCTGATAATTTTTTTTCAATGACATACATATTTTACACCAAGAGAGACATGTATTTGGTATACACAGAAAATCAATAGAAACTGATTTAGTTTTAAATGGAACTCTCCACATATCTGTAGGCTTGTCTGAGCTCCAATATACCCTTGTAGGTATAACATGATAGTGTGGCCTTAGACTGCCCCCTATCTCTAGAATATTCAAAAAATAAAATACAATTTAACATTATAATTCTTGTCTGGATGTTATGTCAGATCATTATCAATTAGTTTCAAACTAGAGGGGATAAGTAATTGTAAAGATTGGTAGTCAGTAACTAGGGGAGATAAGTCCGTCTATGGACTGGTAGTCAGTAACTAGGGGAGATAAGTCTGTCTATGGACTGGTAGTCAGTAACTAGGGGAGATAAGTCTGTCTATGGACTGGTAGTCAGTAACTAGGGGGAGATAAGTCCGTCTATGGACTAGTAGTCAGTAACTAGGGGGAGATAAGTCCGTCTATGGACTGGTAGTCAGTAACTAGGGGGAGATAAGTCCGTCTATGGACTAGTAGTCAGTAACTAGGGGGAGATAAGTCCGTCTATGGACTGGTAGTCAGTAACTAGGGGGAGATAAGTCCGTCTATGGACTGGTAGTCAGTAACTAGGGGAGATAAGTCTGTCTATGGACTGGTAGTCAGTAACTAGGGGGAGATAAGTCCATCTATGGACTGGTAGTCTGTAACTAGGGGGAGATAAGTCTGTCTATGGACTGGTAGTCTGTAACTAGGGGGAGATAAGTCAGTGTAAAGATTGGTAGTCAGTAACTAGGGGGAGATAAGTCAGTCTATGGACTGGTAGTCAGTAACTAGGGGGAGATAAGTCTGTGTAAAGATTGGTAGTCAGTAACTAGGGGGAGATAAATCAGTGTAAAGATTGGTAGTCAGTAACTAGGGGGAGATAAGTCAGTCTATGGACTGGTAGTCAGTAACTAGGGGGAGATAAGTCTGTGTAAAGATTGGTAGTCAGTAACTAGGGGGAGATAAGTCAGTGTAAAGATTGGTAGTCAGTAACTAGGGGGAGATAAGTCAGTCTATGGACTGGTAGTCAGTAACTAGGGGGAGATAAGTCTGTGTAAAGATTGGTAGTCAGTAACTAGGGGGAGATAAATCAGTGTAAAGATTGGCAGTCAGTAACTAGGGGGAGATAAGTCAGTGTAAGGGCTGGAAGTCAGTAACTAGGGGGAGATAAGTCAGTGTAAGGGCTGGAAGTCAGTAACTAGGGGGAGATAGGTCAGTGTAAGGGCTGGAAGTCAGTAACTAGGGGGAGATAAGTCAGTGTAAGGGCTGGAAGTCAGTAACTAGGGGGAGATAAGTCAGTGTAAGGGCTGGTAGTCAGTAACTAGGGGGAGATAAGTCAGTGTAAGTGCTTTAGTCAGTAACTAGGGGGAGATAAGTCAGTGTAAGGGCTGGTAGTCAGTTACTAGGGGGAGATAAGTCAGTGTAAGGACTGGTTGTCAGTAACTAGGGGGAGATAAGTCAGTGTAAAGATTGGTAGTCAGTAACTAGGGGGAGATAAGTCTGTGTAAAGATTGGTAGTCAGTAACAAGGGGGAGATAAGTCAGTCTATGGACTGGTAGTCAGTAACTTAGGGGAGATAAGTCTGTAAGGATTTAGCTCGGGTTACAAAAACTATAGAGCTGGTAGTTGGTCAAGTGTAGACTTATATTGTGATCTGCACTGGACCAAATTGAACCAATCTGTGCACATATCTGTTCAAAGGAGATGTCCATCCCTGTAAACTATGGCCATGGGGACACAGGTCACCCACTCCCACCCCACTCCACAGACCCACTCCCACCCCACAAACCCACTCCCACCCCACCCCACAAACCCACTCCCACCCCACCCCACCCCACCCCACCCCACCCCACCCCACAAACCCACTCCCACCCCACCCACAAACCCACTCCCACCCCACCCCACCCCACCCCACAATATATATAATATATTCATATGGCAATGGAAGGAGCCGTAGCAACCAACCAAGTCTAGTATAGAATACATTGGATACAGAGCTGCCAGATTGTATGTGTTGTATACTGTGTGTCACTGTTTAATAGCTAGCTCTCTGCTGTGCCAGTCTGTTTATCATTCCCCAGCTTTTGATATACTATACACAACACTGGAGTATCTGAAGCCTCTTGTGGAGATCAGTTGTGTGTTGGAAGTGACCTCTGCGGTCAAAATCTTGACCTCTTTCTTTCAGATGTTGACTTTGATCTATACATATGAAAACTGAAATGATAAGTTTTAATGCTTTAGGAGTGTCAATGTCCTTGGTAGAATTATTTTGTACTTACATCACCTGCTTCACAATATGTATTTGAAATGACATCGGATGTCATAATTTTGACTTTTTACTTTCGGTTTCCGCTTTTCATCTTAGCAAATGAAAACTGAAATGTTACGTTACGTTAAGAACGGTGGATTTCCATGGTGAAATTATATTGTACTTAAATCACCCTATGTGTAGATTCATTGTGGCATGATGCTCAAAACAAGGAGAGAAATTAATACATATTCTCATACCTGCTGCCAACCCTTCCTATTTTGGTGTGAAACCTTTGATTTTCGACCCTGAATTTAAACAAAAATATATTTAAAAACTATTTATTGCTTAAAGTAGAAAATTGAATTAGTCTAGAAGAAAGATCAGTATTAAATACAAAGTTTCAATTCTTTAACTGGAAGTAAAACTAAAGTTCCGACAGGAAAAATTCCATATAGATATACTCCAGATATGTTTTCCATGACCCGACTGACAAGGTAACAAGTTTTGATGACTGCAGTTGTCTTGTGGAGCTAGTCACTGGATCATAAAAAATTCAGAATGTTGGCTCTGCAAATTCTTGTTGATATGGAAAACTCCAAAAGTGCAGTTCATGAGAGTATTTGATTGCACAATATTATGATCCATTGCAGAATCTTTGTAAGACAAGGCCTAATGTCACCTGTCTATAATGACAGAATGGCAGGACTCACAAGTGTCTTTTTGATGTTAATTTGTACCATTCACAGAATATTAGGAATCTTTCTTTCATTTCTTTTGTTTCTGACACAATAAAGTGAATCGTACTTTGGTTGGTCCGTATCCCTGACAGCCACAGCTATGGTAACAGACACTCTAAGTTGTCCCGACACATCTGGACAAGAGATTGTATGTGATGATAATTTGTGTTTTATAAGAGATTTGCCCTGTCACACCTGTATAATTATCGTGGTAGGAATACACAGCTGTAGCCATTCTAGACTTGTTATCCAATCAATGGCCAGCTATTGTGTAGCTCTGTGTATTCATTAGCCAGTAATTACAACAAACGCTACTCTTTATACATCAAACAGATTCTCTCCAGCAGCATACAGATATATACCAGAAATTCCTAGCAGGGCTGGAACTACTGTCGAGCCTTGTTGGATGTTTTTGGTACTTTTGTATAACAGGGAATGATGGGAATGATGTTGAGACCAATGTTCTTTGGAGATTGTACTTTCAGGGTCCACCTGACCTGAAGGATCGCTTATGTTGTGGTGCAGATTGTCAGTCGTCTGTCAACATTTGTTCAAATCGATACTTGTCTTGAATGACCGATTTTGATTTTGATCAAATTTGGTTTGAAGTGTCCTTGTTGTGTCACATGCTGCTGAATCACTTCAGTAAAATTGTTTTATTTGCAATTTTCATCAGGTAACAAAGGTGAAAATACCATGGATGTGTTGGTTTTCAGGATATTACATTAAAGAATTCTTGGAATTTATTTTTAAAACCTTGTGGTTGACTGGCTCTTGGAGGAAATATTGTTACGGACAATTAACCTACAAATTCGTCCTATATACTGATACATTTCTGATCATGTTTTATATATCATAGTCAAGGCTAATTTACCATTAAAAAAAATCCACATTAGATAATTTACAGAGATCGGAATATTACAATAAAACACTTAGAGAATTCTTTTCATTTTATCCAATGTTGCAGCTACATAATGACCTAAAAAGTTTTTGTTAGTCCAAATGACTTGAGTGCAATTAGCAAATTGGTGTAAAACTGGCTAATTATTACTGATGCTTGCTCGGTATTGTGAACAATTTGTTTTCCCTGCAATTAGAGTTGTGTTCCAATTAAGCTGTCAGTAAGAATTTTTATTGTAGATCTACTGGTCTTCAAATTCTCATATACTTCCTAAACCTTTTTTGTCAATTATACTCGGCACTAAAAGGCCTTAAGTGTCTCGTTCTTGTGGATCAATCAGATTGACGGCCAGCAAGGGTGATCAATTATAAATCACCCGGTGCTACTTTCAGCGAGAAATACCCTGGTGTCCGTTATTGTTGTCATTGAGAGGATGACGCCACTACGATTATGGACTATGGCCAGTACGATTTAATTACGGAGGAACTCCCCTGGGCCGAAAGGACAGTCGGACTTAAAGAGGACAGCAGGATTTTAATTAAAGTTATAATATCTTATTTAACCTGTTATATTGAGTTGTACTTCTTAGATGAGATGGCCGATCGTATCATCGATAATGTCCCCGAGGGATCGGAGACTCAATGACATTTACAGGGGTATGTTGCCGCAACCTCTTCGAGTTGATTGGTCAGGGCATTCCTGCTGAAATGGTCACTTTGTCATGTCCATTATTGGTCAGAGCGTTACTGCTGAAATGGTCACTTTGTCATGTTTAGTAGTGGTCAGAGTGTTCCTACTGAAATGGTCACTTTGTCACGTCCAGTAGTGGTCAGGGCATTCCTGCTGAAATGGTCACTTTGTCACGTCCAGTAGTGGTCAGGGCATTCCTACTGAAATGGTCATTTTTTCATGTCCAGTAATGGTCAGAGCGTTCGGCTGAAATGGTCACTTTGTCATGTCCGGATCCACTAGTGGTCAGGGCATTCCTACTGAAATGGTCACTTTTTCATGTCCACTAGTTGTCAGGGCATTCCAGCTGAAATGGTAATTTAGTTTAGCCCTAGCCTCCTAAACCCTACTTTTGGGCTTGACTTTGTCCAACAATAGGTGGTGAATGCTGACA